>NC_133773.1:143764673-143978033 GCF_003597395.2 Chelonoidis abingdonii | reverse complement strand
GAAGGAATTTTCATCTGAGGCAGATTGGCAGAGGCCCTCGAGTTTTTTTGCCTTCCTCTGCAGTGTGGGGCATGGGTCACTTGCTGGAGGATTTTCTGCAGCTTGAGGTCTTCAAACCACAATTTGGAGACATCAATAACTCAGACATAGGTTAGGGGTTTGTTATAGAAGTGGATGGGTAAGATTCTGTGGCCTGCTTTGTGCAGGAGGTCAGACTAGATGATCATAATGGTCCCTTCTGGCCTTAAAGTCTATAAGTCTAACATTCCTGTGAGGCCAATTGCACATGAGACACAAGTGACTTGGCGCTATGCCCTACTGTACAAAGGCACCTCTATCACAAGCCAGACTAGTGACTATGTATGGCTCCTAGTTGGCCTCCTATTAGAGCTCAGAGGCTACTGTAATGGGCTGGGTCCTTATAAGTAAAGATATACATATATATGGAGATACACCTATCTCGTAGAGCTGGAAGGAACCCTGAAAGGTCATTGAGTCCAGCCCCCTTCCTTCACTAGCAGGACAAAGTACTGATTTTGCCCCAAATCCCTAAGTGGCCCCCTCAAGGATTGAACTCACAACCCTGGGTTTAGCAGATGAATGCTCAAACCACTGAGCTATCTCATAGGCAGATGAGATAGGTCACAATCAGGACCCTAATACCTGA
Organism: Chelonoidis abingdonii; assembly: GCF_003597395.2. Classification (NCBI taxonomy): domain Eukaryota; kingdom Metazoa; phylum Chordata; order Testudines; family Testudinidae; genus Chelonoidis; species Chelonoidis abingdonii. The sequence goes on along the minus strand of NC_133773.1, from coordinate 143,977,366 downwards.
AATAACTAACTGCCTTTTGTTTGCAAGAAGCTAAGCTGCTATTTATTGTCTGTATGAAAGAAGCACCTAGAGCCCCAACAGAGACCAGGACCCCATAGTGCCAGGCACAATGGTCCTGTGTTATCACTAGTTCAGGTATGTCTACAAATACGTTAAGGGCTGTTACAAAGAGGACGGTGATCGATTGTTCTCCATGTCCACTGAAGGTAGGACAAGAAGTCATGAGCTTAATCTGCAACAAGTGAGATTTAGGTTGGATATTAGGAAAAACCTTTTTAATTCTAAAGTTAGTTCAGCTCTGGAACAGGCTTCCAAGGGAGGCTGCGGAATCCCCATCACTGGAGATTCTGAAGAACAGATTAGACAAACAGCTGTGGGGGATGATCAAAATTTACTTGATTCTGCCTCAGTGCAGGGGGCTGGACTTGATGATCTCCTGAGGTCCCTTCCAGCCCTTCATGTCTATGATTCTATGACAAAGATTTTTTTTACTTCTAATTTTGTATTAAATTTTGTACTAAATAAATGTATAATTTTGTGTTAAAATTTCTTACAGAAAGTTCTTTTGAAATTACTGACCCAAACTGTCAAAGCTCAAGTTAGGCTCCCTTATGTAGGTAGGTCCCAGGTCATTTAGGACTTTATAGGTAAAAAACAACATCTTAAAATCACTTGGAAACCAATAGGCAACCAATGGGCAATATGCCAATCATTGTTCCTTCAGTCATCTTTATATTTTCACCCATCAGTTTTAAGTGAGTTGCTCAAAGATCCTGTTTTCATTTCATTACTCAGTGTCTTTGTATTTTGCAGCTGGATGATTGGCCACGAGGAGAACAAACAGAAGACCGACGTGCATTACCGGTCTATGGGAGGCGAAGGGAATTTCAACTGGAGATTTGTCTTCCCTTTTGACTACCTTCCTGCTGAGCAAGTCTGTCACATTGCTAAAAAGGTGAGTCTCTTACATCCGCCTAGTTATAGTCCCTGGGGGACTGACTATACTTCTTGTTAGAGACAAGGTGGATGAGGCAATATCTTTTATTGGACCAACATTGTTGCTGAGAGAGAAAAGCTCAAAAGCGTGGTCTTGTAAAAGATATGACCTCACACACCTTGTCTCTCGTATCCTGAAACCAACACGGCTAGAACAATACCGCAAACAATGTGTGCTTGTTCTACCCAGCAAACAACACACTGAAGTTACGCAATGATATGCCTGCCATTGATCTGTTTTTACATAGGAAAGATGGGGGTGAAGGGAGGTTTTATAAATCCAGGAAACATTCATCTTCCTGTGAAAATTATGTAAAGGCAGCGTTAAGAGTGACACTTCTTCCCATCACGACAGAGTCAAATAGCAGGGTACTCGGAGAAGAGCAACTGTGACGGCCATTATCTTTGCCAACACTAGGATTGAACAAGCGACCTCTACGAGCAGGAGTCTCTGCAGCTTGAACCGAAGTCCAGGTGTCTCAAGTTGCGAGCTGTAACAGACTCTTAGCTTCTGTGGATCAGACATGTGTTGACTAGGGTGACCAGGTGTCTGGTTTTCGACTGGAACACCCAGCCGAAAAGGGATCCTACCAGCCCCACTCAGCACTGCTGACTGGGCCATTGATTGTTCAGTTGGTGGTGCCGCACAACAGGGCTAAACCAGGCTCCCTGCTAGCCTCCGCACCATGTGGCTCCTGGGAAGCAGCCGGCATGTCCCCCCTCTGGCTTCTATGCATAAGGGCAGCTAGGGGGCTTCGCATACTGCCCCAAGAGCTTTCCCCAGAGCTCCCATTGGCTGGGAACCTTTGGGGCAAGGCTGTTCGGTTTTGTGTGAGTAGAAAGTTGACCAGTAATTAGAGGGTAATTAACATGGAAAAACTTTCCAAGAGCCACGGTGGAGTCTCCATCACTAGCATTTTTTAAATCAAGATGGGATGTTTTTCTAAGAGTCCTGCTCTGGTTCAAACAGTAACTAATTCAGGGAAGTCCTATGGCTTGTGCTGTGCAGGAGGTCAAGTGATCACAATGGTCCCTTCTGGCCTTTAAATTGATGAATCAGTGGGTTACACAACAGCAGTGGTTAAGGGGTTAGAGCAGGGGTTCTCAAGCTTCATTGTACCGTGACCCCCTTCTGACAACAAAAATTACTACATTACCCCAGGAGGGGGAACAGAAGTCTGAGCCTGCTCGAGCCCCACTGTCCTGGGTAGGGGGGTCAAAGCCCGAGCCCCACTGCGCCAGGCAGGGGGTCCAAAGCTGAAACCCAAGGGCTTCACCCCAGGCAGGGGGCCTGTAACCTGAGCCCCATTACCCACAGCTGAAACCCTGGGGCTTTTGCTTCAGTCTTGGGTGGTGGGGCTCGGGCTTTGGTCCTGGGCCCCAGCAAGTCTGAGCCAGCCCTGGTGACCCCATTAAAATGGGGTCGCGACCCACTTTGGAGTCCCAACCCCCAGTTTGAGAACCACTGGGTTAGATGAACTGACTCTGGAGAAGGGGTTCTGGACATATGAGGCAGCAAAGTGCTAGTAAAAGACAGCCACAAGGGGGATCTAACAGGCCTTCAGAGGGCACTCGACTTACCTCATGTGTGTCCAGCTGTAGCAGTGAACCCAGAGATGAGGAAATTGTCATCACAATCCTGAATTGGGGCCAAATATATAATGATGGTCCTCAGCACTGTGCTGCTGATCAAGCTAAAAATAGTCAATTATCTTCATAACGTGACTAGGCAAAAATGAAAGGAGGGAAGAACCTACAGATATTGGAAGGGGATAGGTGTCAGGGAAGCCTAGGAGCAGTCAGGTGTGCGGATGGGTAGAGCTAGACATGCTTGGATTAAATTAAGGAAAATATAGGCAGAATATCCAGGAATACTTTCCGGGGGAGGGGTGTGAGATCTATTCTACTTTGCCCCAAATCCCCCACCCCAGTTCTCCCCAGAAGGTGTTTTTTTAAAATGGGTCCCATCTCTCTCTTCAGGATTTGGCTTGCTTTGGGGTATCATTATGTAACCTGCACACCTCCTGGGTGTGCTGTTCTGTCCCACATAGTGGTGCCGAGACCACTTAGTGAGAGATTAATGAGTCTGCTCTACAGGCTTAGCTAAGGGCCATATGGCTTTTAGCTCATGCTGTAGAGGCTCATGCACTAAGCTCCAGAGGTCCCAGGTTTGATCCCCCCTGCCAGTGACAGGGATCTGTAGGCATTATAAGTGGGGGCTCATCCAGGATTTCCACTGGGAAGTCTCTGATGCTCGGGACGTGCTTCCTCAGCTAGGGGAAGTATGTAACCCTACGCACCTCCTGGGTGTGGTGTCTGTCCCGTCTAGTGGTGCTGAGACCACTTAGAGAAAGATATTAATGAGTCTGCTCTACAGCCATATGGCTTTTAGCTCATGTGGTGGAGGCTCATGCATTTAGCTCACGAGGTCCCAGGTTCGATCCCACCTGCCGACAACTGGGGTCTGTCGGTGTTACAATTACAAACTCCAGTACTGAATTAATCCTCCCACAGGAGTTCTTGTCTCCATCACGCTGCCCTACCAATAAGAACTTGGTCTCCTTGTGCACTCAGCCATTGGTCTCTCTGCCTAAGAAATCTTCTTGGAGTGTGGTCATTTGCCTGGATGTGAGCTAGATTAGGAGCTGCTCTCCCAATTCCTTTCACAGCAAGAGAACGTTCTGGAGTTAGATGGATTGGAGCCAGTGCTTTGGTGTAAAAGACTCCTTAGTTCCATTACCAATCCCCTGAGCTAGCCACCCCCTTCCTGCCTCCGTGAAGGTGCCCAGTTTCAATGCGAATCGCTGGATAGTTAAGCTGATCGACAGAATCATAGCTCTACTCATTTCACGCTTCATGTTAAACAAATCAAAAGTACAGTGTGTAGCACATTCAATTATCCCCTTTGAAAAAGCAAAGCCCCCCCGCTAAACCCTTTAAGAAAATACATCCCACTGTGCTGATATTGATTCTTCTCTGACCACATGTCTGCCAACACTGCATCAGAAAATAAACAGCTTGTAAAATAGCTCTGTAAAGGCAAAAATAATGAATGAAAAACCATGCTTTGTGTTTGCAGGACACATTCCACTCCTGCAATTTTTGATCTCGCCATGTGCTGTTTGAACTCCGGGTTCATTACGGCTGCTGTAAAAAGCCCATGCACTGATCTTTAAATACAGCCATAGAAAGCGGAATTTAAATCAAAATGGTCCGACAGCAAATTCTAAGCAGCTAAAAGCCACCTGCGCCCAGGCCTCCTAGAGGTGGCATCAAGATGAGAGCACTGCAGAGAAGAGTGCTGGCATTGGCTTTTCGCTCCTTTGTTTGTCCCGGGTAGAACTCTGAGCTCCCCATTGAGAGATGGACCTCGGAATGCAAAATTCAGATCCGGATTGCAAATATTCTTCTTAAAATTCAGGGAAAATCAAATGACGAGGTTTGCTTAAGGCTTGTCTCTGCTTGTAATAGCGTAATGAATCATCAAAGGAAGAGATGCATAAAAATCCATTGAATCCTCTTCCTCATTCCTCTGCCAGTGCAAAATCGGTTCCTACAGACTTTCCTCCAGGGCTTTGGCTAGTTTTGTTTTAAACAATGAGCTTTCTGCTACTTCCCTTGGGGGAGCACTCCGCAGACTAATGGATCTCACCCATAGAAAATGTCCTAATACTCACCCTGAATGTTCTTCCTCTACTTCCCCTTCATATTGTGTGATTCTTCTATAGCAGTGGGCTCCAAAGACCTAGATGAGGGCTGGGTGCTATATAAACATATAGGGAGACGCCACCCCTACTTCAATCTTATTTAAGACAAGACAGAGGAAGTGGGTATAACAAATGAGAGTGGGTAGTTGGGATGGGAGCGGATGGATAACAGTGCTAAGAATCAGTGGTTACGTAGGATAGCCGGAGGCATGCCTTGACGGTTCTGAGACATTTAAATGTAGGATGTGTGTGTAAATTAATACGCCTCCAGCTTATCAAAGTGCATCAGCACATGTTTAAGTCCCTGTTGAAATCCTCTGCTTGAATGCTTTGCTGAATCAGGGCCCAGATATAGCAGCAAACTTGACCGGTTTTCTACATAGCCGTTATCAGTTGGCAGTTTCCTGTAGGCATCACGGTAGCAGAGGGTCTTAAGAAGGATCTGAAGTGAAGCGGGAGCGGCACTGTGGACTAGTGGAAGAAGTGGGCAAGAAGGAGACTGACATCGAAAGACTTGTTTTTTTCCCATGACTCCTAGCTTCACCCGTGTTCAGCTGAGAATGAATCCCTCTCCCTCCCCCATGTGTAAACCCTCCCAGCCCTCATCCTACCTCCCTTCCTGGTAAGTTGGTTCCGCCAAGTAATTCCTGTCGATTCACTGCAATTTGTTGATGTCTTCCTGGTAGCAACTGCCCAGGAGTGTTGTGGGCCAGAATCTCTTTTGGGGTAACTTGGCCATTGCATTCCATGGAGCTAAGCAGATGTATGCCAGCCTGCGGTCAGGGGGAAGAGCCAGAGACTCTGTGAAGTCCATTATGGACTTTGCTGTTGCTATTGATTCTATGTGGAAGGTGCTCTGCTACTGGGACAGCACTATAAAATCCTAAGACAAGTCGGTAGACAGACAGATCTGGCTCAGTATGCTCATCACATATCCCCCGGGAGTTTATCCCTTGAGTTATGCAGACAGTTACCCGTTTCTTACCCGTTTCTTTCCTCCTTACAAAAAATAACCAGAATTACAATGACTGGAGCTACCACACCATAGCCTTCTCGTGCTATATGGTGATTTTCACCTTGAAAGATACCAAAGCTCCTTGAAGAACTTAGGTTCTGAGCACCCTCTGTAGGATGCCGGGGAATCTCAGCTAACACTGGATTCATACATTGAGGGCCTGCAGGGTCAGTGGCACATTCTTTAAAGCCCTTTCTTTTGAAAATGTTTGCATGAGGTCATGTAAATCATAGAATCATAGAATATCAGGGTTGGAAGGGACCTCAGGAGGTCATCTAGTCCTACCCCCTACTAAAAGCTGGACCAATCCCAACTAAATCATCCCAGCCAGGGCCTTAAAAACCACTAAGCCCAGTGCTTCACCACCCTCCTAGTGAAATAGTGTTTCCTAATATCCAACCTAGACCTCCCCCACTGCAACTTGAGACTATTGCTCCTTGTTAAGTCATCTGCCATCACTGAGAACAGTCTAGATCCATCCTCTTTGAAATCCCCCTTCAGGTAGTTGAAGGCTGCTATCAAATCCCCCCTCACTCTTCTCCTCTGCACGCTAAACAATTCCAGTTCCCTCAGCCTTTCCTCATAAGTCATGTGGTCCAGCCCGCTGATCATTTTCATTGCCCTCTGCTGGACACTCTCCAATTTGTCCACATCCTTTTTGTAGTGGAGCCCCCAAAACTGGACACGACAGTTGAAATGTGGCCTCACCAGTGCCAAATAGAAGGGAATAATTACTTCCCTCGATCTGGTGGTAGTGCTCCTATTAATTCAGCCCAATATGCTGTTAGCCTTCTTGGCAACAAGGGCGCACTGCTGACTCATATCCAGCTTCTCATCCACTGTAATCCCCAGGTCCTTTTCTGCAGATCTACTGTTTAGCCACTCAGTCCCCAGCCTGTAGCAGTGCCTGGGATTCTTCTGTCCTAAGTGCAGGACTCTGCACTTGTCCTTGTTGAGCCTCATCAGATTTCTTTTGGCCAATCCTACAATTTGTCTAGGTCACTCTGGACCCTGTTCCTACCCTCCAGCATATCTACCTCTCCCTCCAGTTTAGTGTCATCTGCAAATTTGCTGAGGATGCAATCCATCCCATCATCCAGATCATAAATAAAGATATTGAACAAAACTGGCCCCAGGACTGAACCCTGGGTACTCTGCTTGATACCAGCTTCCAGCTACACATCGAGCCACTGATCAGTATCCGTTGAGCCTGACAATCTAGCCAGCTTTCTATCCACCTTTTCTTTCTTCTCATGATTAGAGCTGGTTGGAAAATACAAGTTTCTTCCTGTGACATAGTGTGCACAAAACATTTTTGTTCGAAATTTTTAGTGGAAAATTGTGATTTTTTTCAATTGAAAAAAATTCAAACTGAATTTTACATTTTGTTCAAATTTTCATTTCATTTTGGTTATCAAAAATTGGGATAAAACCAGTAATTGATTTTCAGTATGGAGATTTTTTTCCTCCCTTTCCTGCTTTTTGCCCTCCTTTTCCAGTGGAAAAAAAATAAGGAGAATGTAAAATACAGGATTCAAAGATGATATGAAGGAACCTGAAAACTGAATATATTTTGGTTTTTGAAAAATGAAATGAAAATTTCAAGCTGAAACAAAAAAATTCAGTTTGTTTCCATTGGAAAAATCAAAATTTTCATCAAATCTAACATTTGCATGTCGATGAAAAATATTTCAGCTGAAAAATTTCAACCAGCTCTATTTCTGATTATTGACTTTATTAATAATAAAAGAAACTAATGTATACAGAAATGGATAACATAGCAAGAAGCTGGAGGGCAAAAATGTACGAGGAATATGATATGCTAGACATTACTGAAAGATAGTGGAATGACAAAAGTGACTCAAACACTCTGGTACCTGGCTATCAATTGTATAGAAAGGACAGACTGCAGAGACTGAGGAATTAGCACTATGCCAAATACATTGCATAGACTGCAGTGAGGCACAATTCTGGAGTAGAGAGCACCATGCTGTAGGGTCTGGAGAAGGGGTGGGCAAATTTTTGGCCTGATGGCAACATCTAGGTGGGAAAATTGTATGCAGGGCCATGATTGTAGGGCCGGAGCAGGAGGATGGGGTGTGGGAGGGAGTTTGGGGTGCAGGAGGGGTGTGGGGTGTGGCAGGGGGCTCAGGGCAGGGGGTTGGGCTACAGGAGGGGTGTGGCAGGGGGTAAGGAAGCTCATGGCAGAGGGTTGGGCTGTGGGGTGCAGGAGGGGTTCGAGGTGCGGGCTCTGGCCCGGTGCTGCTTACCTCAAGTGGCACCGGGGTGGCAGCAGCGTGCAGCGAGGCTAAGGCCAGCTCCCTGCCTGCCCTGGCCCCGCGCTATTCACAGAAGTGGCCAGCATGTCCAGCAGTGGCTCCTGGAGGTAGGGTGAGGTAGGCAGCTGTGCTGCGAGCTGTCCTCACTTGTGGGTACCACCCTCAAAGCTCCCATTGGCGGTTCCCTGTTTCTGGCCAATGGAGCTCTCTGCCTCTCCCCTCCCCTAGGAGCCACAGGGATGTGGTACCGGCCACTTCCGGGAGCAGTGTGGGGCTAGGGCAGGGAGGGAGCCTGCCTTAGCCCCACTGTGCCACAGGGCTGGCAATCCCACAGGCTGGATTGAAAGCCCTGACAGGTTGGATCCGGCCTGTGGGCCATAGTTTGCCCTCCCCTGGTCTGGATAATAAAAATCCCAAATCTATTATTATTAATAATAATTATTAATAATAATATATTTAACATTTAGAGAGTGATGACGACTACAGACTCCCATTAGCTCTTGACTCCATTGTGCTAAGCACTGCACAGTCACATAGTAATAACAGTATATTGCGCATGGGGTTAAGGTGCCAGCTTCCTGATCAGGGAAAGGACTTTGAGGGTAGAATTTTAATGGAGACTGTTACTACCAATCCCAAGAATTAAAAATGATGTCAGTTCCCCTCAAAATCATGAGGTTGGCTTAAAAATCAAGAGAATTTAAAAATAAGAAATGTTGGGTTCTTTTCATCTGCCTTCTAGTTTTTGAGCCTGAAGAGGTCACATTTCCAAGCTTTTGTTTGTTACCAGGAAGGCTAGAAACTGAATTTTTGTGAAAAGTGAAAACTGAGATTCTCTTGCAGTCACCTGACTCCAAGAGCTGAGGCTTGAAGAAAAACACTAAGGATAGTGAAACGCTGGATAAAATTGTGAAAGTTGGCAACAGTAGTCAGAGTTCAAAGAGGCAACATAGTCAAATGAAACAGTAGTAATGGATGATTTCAGCTGCCTACTTATTAGAAATCGATGAAATGTCCCAGTGGGACAAGGTTCAGAGAAGCCAGGGAAGAATTGCTCCCTGGAACAGTTAGTTCTTGTCACAAGAGGAGGGGCTCAGCTGCCACAAGAAAAAGCAGAAAGCCAACCACCAATGAAATGTCCCCCTGTGGAGCAGCCATGAGGAAAAAATGCAGGCTGTGGGGCCAAAGAAGAAGCTCTTTCCTCCAGGCACAGTCTGAAACAAGCCAGACTTTCTTCAAAGCTACAGATTGGAAACCAGCAGTCCAGGGTCACGTGGCCTCAGAGAAAATGCTCTTGACTTTGTATTTGATAGAACATAAACAGCCCAGAAGAACTGCAGCCCTGTCAACACTTTGCTAGCGAGAGGAATAACTTCTTATGCCTCCCTCCTGTATAAGTCACAATCATAAAACATTTACACATCACCCCCTCTCCAAACCTCTGCAAAACAAAACTGACGGTCATTCACCCGCTTTTCCCTCCCGGGCTTGCAAAATTGTTGCAAAGGGTAATTTTATAGTGCACCTTTGCAGCAAGGTTTAATCATCGAGGCAAATTTCTCACTGCTTCAAAATAGCCCATAAATGTAGCTATGCATCAAATTCCTCCCCTTTCCCCTCCACCTGATCCTTTTTCACAGCCTAGTTTCCAGGTTTGTTCCACAGTGTCCCCTGGTTCACATGGCTCCTAGGAGGAGCGTTCTCCTGCTGGCCAAACCACACTGACGGTATTTTTCCACAAGAAAGGCCAAGCTGTACCGATTGTGCAAACTCTGTGTGCTGTATCTGAATCCGCCAAGCGCCCATCGTGCATGAGTCATCCTTAGTCAGGCAGCAAGCCTCACGGAAGGTAGGGTTGATCATGTGAGTAAAAGCTGTAGTGTTGGACGGTGAATGTGCTTATCGCCGACCAAAAGTTGAGGGCCAGATTCCGATATCCTGGCTGAGCAGTAACTGAGTACGTGAGCAATCCCATTGTGCCAGATTCTGCTGCCCAGACTCAACAGCACCTTATTCCATGTGTTGTTATTGGCATTACAGTAGCAATGAGAGGCTGAGATCAGGGCCCCAATACAGTCTGTGCCTAGAGGAGCTACAGTCTAAACCGACAAAGGGTTTTGGGGGGATGCAGAGATAGAGAGAGGACCTTGCCTAGGTCACACACAGTTCAGGAGTAGAGACCAGGTCTACCAACACCCAAGTCTGCACCCTTCTGCTTTCCGTATGGTTGAATTCGATGGGTCTATGCCCGGAATAATGACCTGCTCAGGCCAGGTCTACACTGGTGAACTTACAGCGGTACTGAAGCAGCTGCACCGCTGTAAGATGGCTCACGTAGCCACACTGTGCCGACGGGAGAGACCTCTTCTGCCCACATAATAAAACCAGCTCAGCGAGCAGTGGTAGCTGTGTTGGCAGGAGACGCTCTCCCAGCACCATAGCTCTGTTCACACCGGCGCTTCCGCCAGTGTCACTTATGTCACTCAGGAATATGGGGTTTTTCACACCCCTGAGTGACGTAAGTTACCCAGACAGAAGTGGGTAGTGTAGACAAGTTCTACATATGAGTAAGGACATTAGAATCAGGCCCACTGAAATAAAAATGGGAGCGCCCATGGAGCATGAGCTAGCGTGGCGGGACTTGGCTCACAGATGGGGCCCCAGCGTTCGGTTTGTTGTGAATTCTTTGTGTCACCCTATGAATTGCGAATAGATTCTATATTTCGTCCCCGTTCCCGACATCATTTTTTTCAGTGGCAAAAAATATGGAATCTGCTGGTGAAGGTCAATTAAATGCCACTTGCTTTTCACTGTGGCAGATACTGTGAAATTGAACATACAGCGATATCTTTGGCTTCTATGATATGTTCACCCTTAGAGCCTGGGGACGAGTTATCCTCTAAGTCTCTGCTCCTCTTGGCAGGAGCTCCGCCTCCTTCCTTCTCGTGAGCAAAAGGAGGCCACTACCACATCCGGCATTTAAAGGGGTAGGGCAGCATTTTGAAACTCAGGTCCCTTGGAGTTAGGCCCTTCCCATAACTGGGAGTTACAGGTGCTCAGATCTTCCCAAAATGAGGTTGCATAGTGTAGGTACCTAAAACAGGGATTTGAGTGGCTCACTTTAAGACACCCACGTTTTAACCATATCTCTTTTGTAAGTTGGCCCTCCATATTCATAACACTTCCCAGAGGACCCTCTCCTGTGGATTCCCCTTTGGGTAGCTAAGAGTCCCTCTGCAGGGTAGGACATGATCAAAATGTAGGAAAGGAAAGACTCAGGTACCGGTCATTTTTAGCGGTTTTAATTTAGAATAAGTTATTAGCTGGGGAAATGACTCCCCTCTCCCGTCCCCTTGAAAAAACACACATTTAACCAGTTTCTCGGAGGACAAAGTGAAAAAAATGGAAGTTTCCATTTATTATTTTATAATTTTTCTGGATTCTAAAATATTTAAGATGCATAAATAAAACACCCCATTTCAAAACCATCAATGTGTTTTTACAAAGTCAGCAGAGGGTTGGAGATAAATTGAAATACAACCTTCCAGGGGGATCTCTTAAATGAAGGGAGTATCAATGGGGTTTAAATGCTCCCTCCCCCCATCACCACCCCTGGTCAATTATTTATGTTTTTATGGAGTCTGACACATTCTTTTTACTTATATTGCTTGATATAATGAATGCGAGGTTTGTAGCTCCAGTGATGAATTTATTGCGGGGCAAATGTTTCATGAATAATGCCCATGTTTCCTGGTTTTAATTAAATCAAGTTCCATTTATGATAGTGCCATGTTGAGATGGGATGGTGTGAATTCTTCACCCTGGCTCTTAATGAGAACATTCAACAGAGATCGTGGTCCTGACCCTGCGTTCCCTATGTGAGCAATACTCCATGGATTAGATCCAGGAATTATGAAGCCTTCACTGTCCGTGCACCTCCATCTCGCTCTACTGAGACACCACACTCCTAACCTGCAGGCACTTTCTAATTGCCTAGTACCGGGCCCTTTTTGAGAGGACACCGACCAATTGTACCAAATTAAGTGGCAGTTTTTTTGACGTGGGCCAATATCCATGATCAACTAGGATGATGCCAACACAAGCTCCATCTCACTTGCAGCCTACATGGGGCGTGAACCCAAGTTTCCAGAGGGAAGATTTGCAAACAGCAAAGCTGGCTGGTGGTGAATGGAGGAAGAGCACCATATCTAACAGAAAGTGCAGGGAACATTTAGATAGTCACAGTGCAATTTCTTACGTCAGCATATGGTCAGAGCACCAGGACTAACATCCCAGTTCTTGAAAAAAGTGCCATGGGATCTTTAATGACTAGGTGTTCAAGGCCTACGAATCTTCTGGTGGGACCATTACAGAAATATTAGTGGGACTGTCACAGGGTCACTCACCACACTGGTGCCTCCTGCTGGGCATTTTGGGAACTAGCTCAGTCCCAGTGGGTGCACCCTCGGGTGGTGGTGGCTTTCCCGTTCTCGCCTCCGTCTGCAGAGCCATTATGGCTCCTTCCTCTCGGCGTCTGCTTCGTGGCACAGCCCACTGGCCGAGTCACCATCCAGTTTCTCTCCCTGCCGGGGGACTCCTCCAACATGAGTCCAGCCACTCCTCACAGCAGCTTGGCAGTCCACAGCCTGGCTGCTCCTTCAACGGCTGGGGGAGGGGGACAGGCCCACCCACTACTCTGGGCCCCGGGACCCTGCAAACAGAAGCTTCCTGCTGCCTCTTCCTTCCAGCTTACCGTCTCTATTCCCTGGGGCACTTCCCCTCAGCTTCAGTTCCTTCTGCTCCTGCCTCTGGCTCCAGCTCCTTTACCCTCTTCCCAGGGCCTCCAGCCTGTAAGTCTTGGCAGCCCATCAGAGCTCTCCCTAGCTTCCCCCGGTCCCTGCTAGCACCTGCCCTTCCCCTGGTGCTGGTCTCTCTGTAGCCCCCTAGGAAGCCAGTCTTCTCCCAAGGGCTCCCTACAGCAGACTCCCTCGCTTTGGTCTGCAGCTTCCTTTTATTTGGGCCTGCTGGACCCTGATTGCCTGTTTCCCCTGCAGCCACTCCTTTGGCTGCCCACCACTCTGCCTCCATAGGTTGATTTTAATCCTCTTAGGGCCAGTGCAGGGCAGGAGCCCTGTGACAGGGACCAAGACTCATCTGGTGGGACCATTCCTGGAATACCGTATCCAGTTCTGTGGTTCACACTTCAAAAGATGATAAAAAATTGGAAGGGTTCAAAAAAACTCACAAGAATGATTTGAGATCTGAAAATCATGCCGTCCAGTGAGAGGCTGAAGAAACTTTAATCTATTTAGTTTATGAAAGAGAAGGTTAAAAGGTAACTTGATCAAAGGCTGTACAGCTATGTATGTGGAAGAGATTTCTGACAGCAGATTGCTCTTTAATCTAGCAGAATGAGATCCAGTGGCTGGAAGCAGAAGGGAAACAAATTCAGACTAGAAATAAGGCATACATTTAAACATGGATGGTAATTTGGGATATGGTGCAGTTCTCCATCATGCGCAGCCATTCAGTCAAGACTCAGTATCTTTCTATAAGATCTCCCATAGCCCAAACAGAAATTGTGGTCTTCATGCAGGAATTGCAGGGTGAGAGTCTCTGGCCTCTGTTATACAGGAGGTCAGACTGAATGATTATGATTGTTTCTTGAGGCCTTAAAATGTATGAATCCAAAAGAGAGATCCTTCAGCAGCATAGTACCTGTTACCACCCTTCGAGGTCATTGGCACTGGGTGGTCTAGGCAGCAGGAGACACCTACACCACCACTGAATGTCTCCCATCCATCCATTGACTAAGGCCAGTGCTTATAACACTAATGAGATTACAGTCTGTGGTAGAGTGGCTGCATTCACTGAGGGAGCTAAGGACACACAATGTGTGAAATGACGATTGCCACTGTGTTCCTCTTTCTGCTCAACATCTTTTCTGGTTTGTTTCCTTTCCCCTGTGACCGCAGGAGCACTTCTGGAGCTTGGACAAGACGGACAATAAGGTCCCACCCCAGCTTATCCTCCAGATCTGGGACAATGACAAATTCTCTTTTGATGACTACTTGGGTAAGTTGGGAAGTGTCCTTTGTTCAAAGAACTGATTTCTCAGGTTGCTGTCGATTCTGAAAAATATATAAAAAAAAATTCGACTCAACCTGAAAAGTAATTTTTAGAACATTTTTGGCAAATAGAAAAGTAAAAAAAAATCCTTTTGAGTAGAACAAAATGTTTTGTTTGACTTGACACTAAACATTCCATGTTGATTTAGTGTTTTTTTTAACTTTAAAAAAAATGAATTAAATTTCTATACAAGTCATTTTGAAGTGAAAAATTGAAACATTTTTTCCCAAAGCTTTTATGTTTTCGATATGAACCACTCGGTGAAGCCATCAGACATTTGTGAAATGTTTTGGTGTCTCAGAATCTGTGTTTATTTTGCTGATTAAAAAAAAATCAGGCAATGAATGTCACACCCCTCTAATGCCCAGTACCAAAACAGAGAGAGAGAGAGCAAGATGTGGACAGAGAGATCAAATGACTATAGAATTCTCTGGATTACAGGAAGGTCTAGTGTGTCAGTGACAGTATAGTTCAGATCCCTGTATCACAGCAGGACTGATGCTAGGCAATCCCTGAATGTTAGATCTCTGGTCTCCACCTTCAGTGCACCAGGTCCTCCGCTGGTATAAATTATGAGTAGTTCCAATGATTTCTGTAGAGCTGCTCTGATTTACATGAGCTGCGGTTTTATCCCAGTACCTCCATTAATGCCAATTTCACAAACCGTGGTTCCTGCCCCATCATCTTCAATATTCTTAAGAGTCTAAACATTTTCTCCTAGGATTCTACCTTGATGCAGCTTTCCATAAGCCCAGAGCGTTTTGTTCTGTCTTCAATAATGAGTGAGAATTGGCTTCAAACCTCTTTCTAACACCCTTTTTATATCCTCTATTTGTAGTCACTTTTCGTGTTTCCCCTTCACCTTTTCTCCTCCAGAACAAACATGCCCAGCCCTTCAGCGTTTGCCAAGGTAGATAAACTGAATTCCATGCAGTTTGCTACACATGGGTCTTTCAGACAAGACTTTAAAACCCCAAGGTCCGATCTATTCTGCATGGACAATAAAGACCCTGGGGTATTTTGTGTAAGAATGCAGGAGCTTGGCTTCCTCAGACAAAATTCCCCCCTTTCTGTTTTGTGCAGTTTGCTGGGCGTTCTACCCCAGAGGTGGCCGCACTGGCTATAGATAGTTTGTGAAGTGCTTGGGCCTGTTTCAGGTGCCATAGAAATGTCATGAGTTCCATCTTCTGATTCCTTCAGAGCATTTTAATTTCAAAACCTTTCTGATCTCTCTTTTCCAAACTCCCTCTGATTTCACTGCTCTGCATTGAAATATGTTGCCCAAAACTAACCTCACTCTTCAGCTCCAGCCGGCTTTGTGTTGCACTGAATTTTCAAGCCAATCTTTTGATTTCTGAATACAATGTGTGCGGGTGACAATCAGTGTGGCCTGCTCTCCCAAATGTATGGAGTGAGGTGATTTTGGCCCCCAGCTGCAGATGCTCTATTCCATCAGTTCTCCCCCAACCTCAGTTCACGCTCTCCCAGCTCCCACATCAGTTCTCCTCATCACTGTGCCTCCCACATCACTTCTCCCCTCCCAAGCAGTCCAGACCCCCCTTACCCCCAGAGGGAGGCAGCCCATCTCAGGGGGGATTTCCTCCAGGCAGGGCTGAAATTCAGGAGAGGGTCTTGGTGTCCGTGTATTTATCAGTCTGGTTGGAGGTCCATATTTCTGTCTCCCTGCGTGTGTGCTGGAGTGGGCAGGTGGGTTTATCTGCATGTCCACATGGCCCATTGTTGTCCAGGGTACAAACAGGTGGTTGCCTCTGCACTGCAGAATTGTTGAGTGGCTGTTTATTGGTGCCTGACTCAAGGTTGGAGGAGGGATGTTTTCTAGTTTGCCTAAAGTGGGGAGACACAGTGCACCCCATAGGTCTGATGCAGCCCTCAGCTTTCTGTGCTGCATCCACTGTTGTTAACGCAGAGGGGCAGCCAGGGGAGTCTCTGCATCTAACATGCAATGCTCCCTCTGGAACAAAGCAGTATCCAGGATCTGTCTTCACTAAAGAGTTAATGCGGGGTCTTGGGTGTTCCTCTCGCCCCTTCCCATCCACACCCCCAACCCTCTGACCCTGCTGAAGTGCTGCTTTTCACTCAGCCAGCTGGGCACCTGGGTCACGGCCCATTTTCCACTTTGCAGTATGGACCCAGGCTACATCCTGCGAGTACTGATAGTCCTTCAGCGCCTTTCCACCATTCCTCCTGTGTGCCCACAAACACAGCCCAGGGCTCTCACAGTTCACTGGGAAACACTTAGAGTGGTTGAGGACACTGCAGCAGAAAGCACTATAGGATACATCTCTGAAGTCCTAGTGAACCCCATGAGGGAGCGCAGCACCAGTGAGGACATGGTCGTTCGGGGAGGGCTTTGCAATGTGGCTGCACATGCAATCTACTCCACTGAATGCAAATTAGAGGTGGTCCCCATGCAACCAGCCTGGTGCCAGTGTGACCCTCTCTCTGGGCACTTGTCAAGGAAAGCACCGATAATTCCCAGCTCTCACCCTGCCCTGCATTCTCTACACAGGGTTAATGCAGGAGTGGCCGGAGGCGCTGCCTGGAGAATAGGCCATTCTCCTGCTAGGTTTGCTCCTCCTGAGAGATCAAGCTCCCTCAGTCTCTACTAATGAAATCCCCAGGTGTCTTGCTTCACAGGGAGCTCAGTGCTCAGCTGACCCAAGCCCTGGAGGTGGTGGGATGGATCCCGAGTGGGTGTAAATGGGGGAAGTGCCACTGATGCCAGCTGAGCAGTGTCCATTTGCCCCGGCTCTGGACCGGGCCCACCACACCCATTGCTGTCCCCCAAAGGGAACTGCATGGCACCTCAGCACCAGCCCTTCCCATCCCCCACCGAGCCTCATCCCTGACCTGCAGGGACTTCCCTACAGTGACCAGGTGTTTGGTTTTTGACCAGAACGCCCAGTCGAAAAAGGACCCTGGAGGCTTCGATCAGCACCACCGACCAGGCCATTAGAAGTCCCGTTGGTGGTGCTGCGGAGCTAAGGCAGGCTAGTCCCTACCTCTCCTGGCACCACGCTGCACCCCGGAAGCGTCTAGGAGGTACAACTCCTATGCATCCACACTCCCATTGGCCAGAAACCTCCCCCTCACCCCCCAACTAGGAGCTGGAGGTTCTGGCTGCTTCCAGGGTGCAGCGCAGAGTCAGGACAGGCAGGCAGCCTGACTTAGCCCTCCTGCACCTCTGACTGGGAGCCGCTGCAGGTAAGCCCAGTCCCAACCCTGTGCCCCAGCCCTGTGTCCCCCAAACCCAGAGCCCCCTCCTGCACCCCAGAGCCCCCTCCTGCACCCCAGAGCCCTCACTCCCTCTCGCATCCCAAGCCCCTGCCCCAGCCCAGTGAAGTGAGTGAGGGTGGGGGAAAGTGGGCCACCAAGGGAGGGGGAAGGTAGTGAGTGGGGCAGGGCCTCGGGGATGTGGCGGGGCAGGGGGCGTGCTGCCCTCGGGGATGTGGCGGGGCAGGGGGCGTGCTGCCCTTGGGGATGTGGCGGGGCAGGGGGCGTGCCCTCGGGGAAGGGGCAGGGTTAGGGTGTTCAGTTTGTGCGATTAGAAAGTTGGTAACCCCAGACCTCACCCTTACGGGGGAGAGGAGAAGTTCAGTGGGGCCAGGGCTGGAAGCTAGGTTGGGGCGAAGGCAGAACCTCCAGTCCCCACATGCATTTCGGATCCCTCTCTGATTGGCTGCCTTTCCCATTGCCCTGCCTCCCAGGAAGAACAGCCAATCAGAACTGCGGCTGGAAGCAGGCAGAGCTCTCTCCCCTGCTCCTAGGAGCCCACACTGCTTTCACGGGAGGGGAGGGGAGGGGAAGGGAGGGGAGGGGAGCAGAGACCCCAGCAGCTCAGGGCGGCTCTGCCACGTGTCCCGCTGAGCCCTGTGAGCAATGGGGACTGGATGGTGCAACCCCTGATCCTCCCCTCCCCCTGCAGCAGCTGGCCTGGGTGTGGGGGAGGGAAGGGGCTCCACTGCAGCCTCCTGGGCTTGGAAGCGGGAGGGCGAAAAACTGAGAGCTGCAGGAGAAGTGGGCTCCGGCTGGGGAGCAGAACTGGTTGCTGAGCTTGGGACGGGCAGTGTGAGGGTGAGAGCTCCTGCCAGCAGGGCCCAAAACCCCATGCTGGGGGCGGAGGCTGTTAAAAATCTTATTCTCGATGTGTTATCGCTCTGAATACTGCAAGTGGCTGTTGAAGGGGGCATGCAGAGTTGCCTCGTACTTGGGGGTTGGGGGTGAGGTGGACTTCCCTGGTAAGGGAGGTGCGTGCTGGGTTTGTTGCATTTCAAAGGTGGTAACCCTTGGCCAGAGATGGGGATCGAGAGCAGTGAGGAGAGACATTATATCTTTGAGGGCCATCAGTATGCACGACACCACCCCAGGGACGTAGAGGATCTCAGGAACCTCTTGCTAGGGGCTTGGTCTAACCCAGCCATGGTTCAGGGGACACACGATACAGTTGCTTAAGGTCCAGCTTTGCACATCCCCCTGAGGCAAATGACCCACCCCCTTCTCGGAGAGCAGCTTTTGACTCTCTGCAGTCTGCAGCAGGGAGCACAGCAGTGGGTCATGGGGGAGAGCACAGCAGTGACTGGTCAGGATGGCAGCCAAGGACATGCGAAGGGGCGACTGGAAATCTCATTTACTCTTCCTGTTTGCAGGACAGTAGTAGCCATTTCGGGGCCACAGCGTGCTAGAGAGACAAGGTGAGTGTGTGCTATCTTTTATTGGCCCCACTCTTAGTGCGAAGGAGAGAAGTGGGGCCAGTAAAAGATGTCACCTCCTCCACCTTGTCTCTAATTTACTCCGCCTGGGCACCTATGCTGCGTTCGTCACCACTGGCTCTGAGCTCTCGAAGAGCAAGTGCCAAGTCACGCTGGGCCCCACTTTCAAACATGGCTGCCTAAATCAAGCACCCGAATACCACTGGGAGTCACCTAAATGCCGGCTGAGGCAAAGGAGGTGCCTGGGTCAGCATTTATCTGTCTAAATGCCTCCTTGAATCAGCATGTCGGTGTCTGAGACGCATTTTGCTGTCTAACTTTAGATGCCGCACTTCTCTCCCAGACTAGTACGGCATTGGACAATCAGACTTGGTGATGTTTCTTTTGCAGTTCTTAATGGTTGGGTCAGGTGACCTCCAGCCTGTCCTGGACCCCCATCTCCCTCCAGATCCTGTGAAATGTGATCTATGCTCTAGCAAGATCCAGGGGTGAGATTTCCTAAGTGACTTAGGAGAGAAATCCCCTATTCCTAAGCCACTTAGCTGCATTTGAAGTTCCCAGTCCCCATCAGGCTAGCTGAGACCATAGAGCAGCAACATTTAGAAGATAGCTAGTTCAGGCAACATAGGGAGAAAAAAAGATCTTCACAACTGGTGAATTTTTGACAAAACAGTTTGGGCAGGAAGTGATGAGGGAAATTGTATCCAATTCAAATTGCAGATGTGGGAAGGGGTGTAAGTGCCCAATGGGGTTGCAAGCAGGACATCTGGACTAACACACTATCCCCTGAAAATATTGCTGTGGGATCTTTATTGTCCACAAATGGTCGGGGCCAAAGCGTTACCGCTCTTCTGTGCCATCAGCAGCACATCGGCCCCACCACCACACTAGAGCAGTTAATTCTGGGATTTCCTTGGGTGGTTCCTTATCTGGACGCTGTACTAACCTCCCTGTAGAAAACCTCTGCTTAACTTGAGAGATTGGACAACGTGAAAGCTGCACTGCAGGCTGCTATACATTGGCAAAGCAGATCTTGGGAAATGTGATTCATGCTCAACTTGTAAATGCTAGCGTTGCTCCTTGCAGGTTCTGTTCAGATGAACCTCAACCGGATGCCAGCACCCGCCAAGACAGCTGAGAAGTGCTCCTTAAACCTCCTGGATGAGACCTTGTCCTCTGACCGATTTGTGTCGCTCTTTGAGCAGAAAGCTGTCAAGGGCTGGTGGCCCTGTGTTGTGGAGGCAGAAGAGAAGAAGACCATAGCAGTAAGTCCCTTCGACTCACTTGGCATCATCTATGCTTTTATCTCCATTGTACAGGTGGGGAACTGATGTTCAGAGAGACTAAGTGACATGCCCAAGGTCACAAAGGAAATCTGTGGCAGAGGAGGGAATTGACCTTGGATCTAGGCTAGTGCCCTATAACCTGGTCCATCCTTCCTCTCCTAAGGGTTTTCCAGCTTTTGTCACAACACTGGGAAAATCATTCAGAACAAATCATTTGTTGTTGTGAATGTTGCCTTGTTTTATATTCTCAAATTTCTCATGATTATTCGTGTGCCCTAAGATCCTCAGTCATCGACCAGGGCCCCATTGTGCTAGGCACGGTAGAAATGGAGCAAAACAATGGTCCCTGAATGAGAGTTTGATAGTTGGAAAATTGAATTGTTCTGACTGGTCATTGAGGTCATGTGGTCTGTTTCCTGACTGGATGAGCACTTAGAACCCAGTGAATGCGCGTGATTACATATTGAAAATTCACTTTTTGCAAATATTCTCCATTAGTGGCTTAATATACGTGGTTTCCTCAGACGTTGCAGCCTGGCCACTCATTCGCTAGCCCTTCCATGGAAGAATAGATGGAAGGATATGTTCTTGGCTTAAGAATATGGGTGAATCTAGCTCAGCCTCCTCCCACAGAGTTCTAATTTGAAACAGAGGAACCCAACAATTGCCAGACTGGAGCAGACCCACGGTCCATTTAGTCCAGCGTGCTGGGCCAGTACCCGAATCCAGCAGTAGCAGATGTGGGATAATCACGCTGATCCCTAAAGTCAGCCATTGGCTGAAACCCTGAAGCAATTTTCCTTTCAAGTCAGTATTTCGCTCCACAGAGCCAGTTACTCTATTTCCTGCCTCTTTTACCATGCAGGGTAAGTTGGAAATGACCTTGGAGATTGTGACAGAGCAGGAGCAGGAAGAAAGGCCGGCAGGGATGGGCCGCGATGAGCCAAACATGAACCCGAAGCTGGAGGACCCCAAGTAAGAGCTTGTTGATTCTAAACCAACCATAGGGACCCAGGACACTTTAGAAGCAAGTTGAAAAGACAGGCCCCCTGGGCCAAGAGGTCACAATCTACAGAGGCCCAATCCAGCAAACACTGGTTACAGTGGAGCATTAGCGCGCACTGCCATATCTGTGTGTCTGTGCACTCACATGGCACATACTGCCCGCCTGTACCCCATGGTATCCTAAGGTGGGCTCAGATGGCACGTACTGCCTGCCTGTACCCCATGGTATCCAAGGTGGGCTCAGATGGCATGTACTGCCCGCCTGTACCCCATGGTATCCAAGGTGGGCTCAGATGGCACGTACTGCCTGCCTGTACCCCAGGATGTAGTGCCAGGACATGCTTATGGTATTCAAGGGGGCTCAGATGGGATGTAGTGCCAGGATGTGCCCGTGGTATCCCAGACGGCTCAGATGGGATGTAGTGCCAGGATGTCCCTGTGATATCCCAGGGGGCTCAGATGGGATGTAGTGCCAGGATGTGCCCATGGTATCCAAGGGGTCTCAGATGGGATGTAGTGCCAGGACATGCCAATGGTATCCCAGGGGGCTCAGATGGGATGCAGTGCCAGGACATGCCAGTGGTATCCCAGGGGGCTCAGATGGGACCATGGGTACATCTAGTCAGTACATATCTAGTGGGAGCTCAGCTGGCATGTTCTGCCTGGATGCATCCAGGATGCCTGTGTGGGGGTTCAGTGGGTGCGTTCTGCGGGGTGTCCGGGGGTCCAACTGGGCGCAATCCCCCTTGGAGATGCCTGTGGTGCTCAGCAGTCGCTGAAGGCTGAGGGGGCCATCCCGTGCAGTGGTCTCAGAGCTAACCCTGACGGTCCTGGTTGCAGGCGCCCGGAAACCTCCTTCCTGTGGTTCACCTCCCCCTACAAAACCATGAAGTATATCCTGTGGCGGCGCTTCAAGTGGGTCTTTCTCATCGCCATCATGGTCTTCATCCTGCTGCTCTTCATTGGGATTTTCATCTACGCCTTCCCGGTATGATGTTGGCAAGGGTTGGAGAAACACTGCCAGGCCCCGAGGCAGCTATTAGCACCAGCCCCCACGCCGTGGCTACGCGGGCATTTCACTTCCCCATTTCCCACCACTGCCCTGCTGTCAGCACAACTTCCCCCAGAGCCCTAGCATGGGCATGCCCTTGTTATTCTGGCCACAACTCGTCCCTTCAGAGCAGGGGTAAATGTCACAGTAGCTACGCCGCAGGAGGCTCGCCTGTGCTACCCCATCTCCATTGCTAGTGCTAATGAGGCTGCCCCAGGGATAGAGATGGTGGGGGATTTCCAGGGTCTGTCTGTCTGGATTCTGCTGTGTGTCAAGTCATATGCCTTTTCCGTGCCTCAGTTTCCCCAATGTGTAGAATGGGGGTGGCGATTATACTAACCCCAGCCTTGCGGGGTAGGCAGTGAGGTTTCATTGATTTCCAGTGTGCTTTGAGATCCTCAAGTGGAAGGCCATCCAGGGATGGAAAGTATTGCTGCTGCCTTGAAGAGAAAGGCAGTTCCGCCCCCCAACCCCCCCGCACTGAGCAGTAGTGAAAGTATGTTCAAGTGTAATTGGTTAAAGATGCAGGGTCGTTTACAGGGATCCAAGCAGCCCAATCTCTCATTATCAGGGCTTGGAAGGAGTGTTCCGCTGATATAATGTATGGAACAGAGGGGAAAGGATCCCACCTCATTAATCAGCACAGTGGCTTTTTCTGCCTTGCGTTCAGTTCCATTTGCAAAACAAAATAAATAAATAACCAACCCTCCAGCCTTCCAGCTTGGACTTGGGATGGGTTTCAAATCCTCCTGTTTTTAAAACACTGAAATAATTCATGCTGTGTTTTGGATCCCATTCCTCCCCTCCCCAGACTGATAGAAAAATGACCTACCTCTTTCTTTCCAGCACGTAACAAATTCTGTGCTGTGTACATCTATAAACCCCACCCTCCCTACCCCCTACTCTTTTGAGGTAATTTATAACTTTATCCAAGACAGAGGCTGCATTTGCAGATTGCTTCATGTGCAGCCATAAAGCAAAGTGCTCAATGTCTCCTAAGCACTGTAATCTCTTTCAAACCATTTGAGATCACGCACAATAGATTGTTCTGGTGGACAAAGATATGATGGGATTACAGCTCTGGAGTTCCTGGGTCTCAGGACATGTCTCTTTATCTCCGGTTCCCCATCTTTACTAAAGGACAATAATACTTGCCTCATCTGACAAAGGATCAGTTATTTGCTAAATATTATTTAAAAAGACATAATCATACAAGTGCAAAGCATCGTCCCCTGCTAGACAGAATCAGAAATGGTTGGTTGGGTTTCATATGCCCTATACTGCAAGCAATTAATGAAGATTTTCCTTAGCTCAAGTAGCAGGGCCTGTTCTTTCTAAGCAGGAGGATCTCTGTTCTAGCCCTACTGTCTCTTTTAAGTTTCCAGTGGTTTAGGATTTGTTATGATATTATGGTACTAAAACTAAGTGGAGAGAAAAAAAATCCTTTAGCTCTAAATATTGATTTACATTCATTATTGCTTGTGTTTTTCTCTGACTGTTCATAGCAAATTGTTGTTGTATTTCATTTCACTTTGGACAGGCTTAGTCATCTTTCTTGAAAGCTAGACTGTTTCATGGAATGTTTCTGTTTTCATTTATTTGAAATGGCTTCCCCCAGATTTTTGGGTCACTGGGTTGTCTATCCCACTCAGAGATTTAGTTCCTTTCCTGCTCTCTTAAATACCAACCTTTGGCACTAAAGCTAGAACAGTGGGGATGGTTTGTGTATTGGGGTTACCCCTAGGGTGATCAGATAGCAAGTGTGAAAAATCGGGACACTTTCTTTCAGAGGCGGGACATAGTTGCATATATAAGACAAAAGTCCCTAATCATAGAATCAGAGAATATCAGGGTTGGAAGGGACCTCAGGAGGTCATCTAGTCCAACCCCCTGCTCAAAGCAGGACCAATTCCCAACTAAATCATCCTAGCCAGGGCTTTGTCAAGCCTGACCTTAAAAACTTCTAAGGAAGGAGATTCCACGACTTCCCTAGGGAACCCATTCCAGTGCTTCACCACTCTCTGAGTGAAAAAGTTTCTCCTGATATCCAACCTAAACCTTCCCCACTGCAACTTGAGACCATTATTCCTTGTTCTGTCATCTGGTACCACTGAGAACAGTCTAGATCCTTCCTCTTTGGAACCCCCTTTCAGGTAGTTGAAAGCAGCTATGAAATCCCCCCTCATTCTTCTCTTCTGCAGACTAAACAATCCCAGTTCCCTCAGCCTCTCCTCGTAAGTCATGTGCTCCAGCCCCCTAATATTTTTGTTGCCTCTGCTGGACTCTTTCCAATTTTTCCACATCCTTCTTGTAGTGTGGGGCCCAAAACTGGACACAGTGCTCCAGATGAGGCCTCACCAATGTCGAATAGAGGGGAATGATCACATCCCTCGATCTGCTGGCAATGCCCCTACTTATATAGACCAAAATGCCGTTAGCCTTCTTGTGCTGGGAAGGGTCTGATAATGTTGGGACGTCTGGTCACTCTAGATACAGATCTTTGGCAAGAGTCATGAGTACAACTCAGAGTGTGTACATTAAAGGACAATCCATTATATTATTATTTGGATTACAGTAGCCCCTAGAGGCTTCAGCCAACAGCAGGGCCCAGTATGCTAGGCGTGGCATATATAGACAGTAAGAGACAGTCCCTGGATCATATGTTCTCGAGTTGGGAGTCATGAGCAGGTGTCAGTGGGTTATGACGGCTTTTCCTTCCTACATTGGTAATGGAAGAATGGGGGAGGGTGTTCCAGGTAAATGGGAGGGGAAACTCGGGGAAGTCGCATTGCAGAAAAGAACCGCTGATCTATGCAGAGAAAGGGTGGGAGAAGAAGATGCAAGCTGAAAACAGAGACACGGAGAGCTAAAGGCCCCAGAGCAGCAGAGAGCTTAAAGATTTTCATAGAATCGTAGAAATGTCGGACTGGAAGGGACCTTGGGAGGTTGTCTAATCCAGTTCCCTGGTGATGAGGCAGGACCAAGTAAAACTAGACCATCCCTGACAGCTGGTTGTCTAACCTGTTCTTAAAAATCTCCAATGATGGGGATTCCACAACCTCAGATTAAGCCCATTACTTCTTGTCATGGACATGGAGAACAATCAATCACAGTTTTCTTTATAACTCCTTTGACATATTTGAAGACTATCTATCAGGTCCCCCCTCAGTCTTCTTTTTCCAAGATTAAACATGCCCATTTTTTAAACCTTTCCTCATAGGTCAGGTTTTCTAAAGCCTTTAATCATTTCTGTTGCTCTTCTCTGGACTCCCTCCAGTTTGTCCACATCTTTCCTACACTGTGGCGCTGTAAGATAGTGTCCTCACAACCCCCAGTGCCCCCTTGTGTCAGGGTGCGATTCTGCAAGGGACCCCTCTCTCTGGTGCCTCCTGCAGGCTGTCTGCCTCTCACCAGCTCTTCCATGGCTCGACCATCCAGCCAGGTCCCAAAAAATTCTGTCCCCTTCCGGGTTAACAAAAAGGTCCAAGTTGAATGTTCACTAAATATCCCAGCACAAAAGAACTTTTGACTTCCTTATGGGTTATTCCTTGTCCCGTCCCTTGGGGTCAGTCTTCAGCCACACCCTAGGCTAAATATTTCTTCCATTGGGCTTGTATGCCCCTTCCTCAGGGCTGTTAGGGGAACTCAGGCCTACCCTCTCTACTCTGGGTTCCAGCTCAGGGACCATGTATTAAGCAGTTAGGGCTGCTTCTTCTGGTATCCTGCTGTTTCCCTGGCCACTTCCTAACTCCAACCCTCCTTGTGCAACTTCCCCACAGCTTGGGTTTAACACAACCTCCCTTTGGTTCGCAGGCTTCTGGCTTCTCACTAGAGCATCCTAGCTTCTCTTTCCTCTGCTGAACCAACCATTCTTCCGCCCCTCTTGGGCTGATCCTCTCTCTGTGGGTTTCTCTGCACAGGGAGAGACAATTGTGTAAGACTCAGGAGTCGATGATATAGTCTTCTTCACTGATGCTGCAGTCTCATGGTTTAGGCTGGGAATCCCTCAGACAACTCCCTTCACTTGAGTACTGGGATGCTGAAAAACTGATATCCCCGTTCTGTGCAAGGAGTTTTTTGCTGTGGTGGAGCTCAGATTCTGGTCTATGTCGTCCACAGCAGTGAACAGACAACCACAAATCTTTGGAAAACAGACAACATTTCTCATCATCATAGTGTTGGCATGCGCTGTTTGCCATGTTGGGACAGATGGCTAATGCTCTGTCTTAGGAGATGGACAGTCCACATTTAAAGATGGTATCCACTAACTCATTTTTTCGTGCCTGTGCATGAAATGTCAAACCAATGTCGACCGGTAAAGATCTTTCTCAAGCTGTGTCGTGGTACTTCATGGCAATGGATATTGCTGTTCTACAGCACCAGGTGTGCCAACATAAATGTAGTTGGATGAATGGAAATTTGTTCTGAGTTTTAATGTTTGGGCCATGCAGTATCATGGACATCAGTGCCAACAGTGACTCAGGTGCAGATCTTGCTTGGCATCCTGGGTCAAACAATACAGTAAACTGTATTTCATTTGAAACATGTCTCTTCGAATAATTTTTGCTGTTGTCAGAGTCTTCCTCACATGCTTTTCGGAGGGTGTGTCTGATGCCCTTGTTGAAGGCAAGCAGCACATCATGTCCTTTGTGTGCTTTGACACCTAGAATATGTGAGAGGATACAGGATTTTAGGTAGGTGCTGTGAATGCTCCCAGCCAGCCACTCACAACTGTTCTAATCTAGTGCTATAGTGCCATGGACAGTCTGCTAGTTTGAAGACTGGAGTCAAAGCTTCATTCAGTCTTGTCTCTTCAGTGAATGCTGTCAGTTCAGCAAAGGTAACTCCGGCAACATCTTCTCTGTGCTGCTTTGCTCACTTTTCTTCTCCCTGACTTTGTTGTAGAGTCACACCAAACACCTTGCACAATACTTTGCCTCCTGGGCCCCTAAGCCCCATGCACTTAGTTTTGCAAGCAAGCAGTGTTCTTGCAGCTGAGGTGCACGCTTGTGGACTCGATTATCCCTACCAAGGGTAGAAGCGTCTTCTGGTAGTATGTTCATTTCTCAAATAAAGCACGCTTCTTTTGCTGGAGGTCCTTTGTGCTGGTCACTGAAACGGGTATTTCCTCGGCAGTTCATCAGGGTGATCCACAGCTTCTTGGTTCTTTTTTTCCCCCTCAACCCTCCTACCATGTGCTCATCACTAAACTTGGCCAGGTTATTTAGTGTCACAGGATGTTACCAAGGAGGAATTGTGTTTCCATAGATGGGCCTATGAGTACAGAGCCCTCCTTGCTTTGTACTGTCCAGAACAGTGTTGTCAAAGGTCCCAGATCTTGAGGTGTGTGGAACCTGTTTCCATCTCCTTACCTGGGGTGCATTTCCACCAGAGACTCTTGGGGACTTGACAGTGCCAGAGCTAAGGCTTACTGTGAATAGAATATAAGAACGTAAGAGTGGCCATACAGCATCAGACCAAAGATCCATCTAACCCTGTATCCTGTCTTCTGACAGTGACCAATGCCAGGTGACCCAGAGGGAATGAACAGAACAGGTAATCATCAAGTGATTCATCCCCTGTCACCCATTCCCAGCTTCTGGCAAACAGAGGGTAGGGACACCATTCCTGCCCATCCTGGCTAATAGCTATTGTGGACCTCTCAGAATATCTAGTTCTTTTTGAACATGTTCTAGTTTTGGCCTCACAACATCCTTTGGCAAGGATTTCTACAGACTGACTGCACGTTGTGTGAAAATACTTCCTTTTTTGTTTAAACCTGCTACATATTTATTTCATTGGTGACCCTAGTCTTGGTTTATGAGAAGGAGTATTTTATTCTCCACACCAGTCTATTTATAGACTCTATCATATTCCCCTTAGTCACTCTTTTCCAAGCTAAAAGTCCAGTCTTATTAATTTCTCCTCATATGAAAGCTGTTCCTACCCCTAATCATTTTGTTGCCCTTTTTGAACCTTTCCATTCCAATATATCTTTTGAGATTGGGCGTACCATGATTTTATGGAGGCAACATAATATTTTCTGTCTTATTATCTATCCTTTCTTATGATTTCCAACATTCTGTTCCTTTTTTGACTGCTGCTGCAAACTGATGGATGTCTCAGGAACTACCACAATGACTCAGGTCTTTCTTGAGTGGTAACAGCTATTTAACCCATTTTTATATGTACAGTTGGATTATGTTTTCAATGTGCATCACTTTATTTATCAACACTGACTCCATCTGCCTTTGTTGCCCAGTCACCCAGTTTGAGATCCTTTTGTAGCTCTTACAGTCTGCCTGGACTTAGCTATCTTGAGTGTTTTGTATCATCTGCAAATTTCCACCTCACTGTTTCCCCTTTTTCCAGATCATAGATCATAGAAATTAGGGTTGAGGAGACCTGTAGTCATCTAGTCCAACCCCCTGCTCAAACAGGACCAACCAATGATCATCCCAACCAGGGCTTTGTCAAGCTGGGCCTTAAAACCTCTAGGATGGAGATTCCACCACCTCACTAGGTAACCCATTCCAGTGCTTCACCACCCTCCTAGTAAATAGTATTCCTAATACCCACCTAGACCTCCCCCAGCAACTTGACCATGGCTCCTTGTTTCGTCATCTGCCACACTGAGAACAGCTTTGCTCCATCCTCTTTAGACCCCTTCAGGTAGTTGAAGGTGCTTCAAATCCCCCCTTCACTCTTCTCTTCTGCAGACTAAATAAGACCAGTTCCCTCAGCCTCTCCTCATAAGTCATGTGCCCCAGCCCCCTAATCAATTTCATTGTCCTCCGCTGGACTCTCTCCAATTTGTCCACAGCCCTTCTGTAGTGGGGGGACCAAAACTGGATGCAGTACTTCATGTGTGGCCTCACCAGTGCCGAATAGAGGGGAATAATCACTTCCCTTGATCTGCTGGCAACGCCCCTATTAATGTAGCCCAATATGCCGTTGGCCTTCTTGGCAACAAGGGCACACTGCTGACTCATATGCAGCTTCTCGTCCACTGTAATCCCCAGGTCCTTTTCTGCAGAACTGCTGCTTAGCCTGTTGGTCCCCAGCTTGTAGCGGGGCATGGGATTCTTCGTTCCTAAGTGTAGGACTCTGCACAGATCATTTATGAATATGTTGAATGTCCCTCCAGATCCCTTGGGGACACTACTATTTACCTCTCTCCATTCTGAAAACTGACTATTTATTCCTAGCCTTTGTTTCCTATCTTTTAACCAGTTACCAGTCCATGAGAGGACCTTCCCTCTTATCCCATGACAGCTTGAAGAGCCTTGAATTTCAGTCAGAAAGGAACCTGTCAAGAAACAGAAACAAACCAGCTGACTCATGAATTGGCTTCCATGCCCAATGTAATAATGCCAGCTTCTGGCAGCCATTGTCATCAGCCATTCCAAGAGCAAATGGCCAATCCGTAGGTCCAAGCCATGGGCTTTCTGCAATAGGACTTTGCCCTGGCATAGTTCCTGCCATCCGTGGCTCTCACAGTTTGATTCTGCACCCCCATTTAAGTCAAGGGGAGATTTACAGTTGATTTAATTGGGTTCATCCTCAGCTCATTTTAGAAGCATCAGTGAATTTAGCTCCACAACTGAACTGTGAGCTTGGGGAGGTGTTTTACTCATTGTACAGAGGAGAGAATTGAGAAGGCCGCAGATGAGCAGAGCACCTAAAGACTTAGGGGTGGATTTAAGCACATGTTTAGCCGATTCAGGGGCTAAGTGACTTTTCCAAAGTCATAAAGCAAGTCTGTGATAGATCTGAGGATAGAACAAAGATCTCCTCAGGCCTAACCTCAAGACTTACTCACAAGAATGTCCTTCTTCCCACCAAGGCTTTCTGCAAACAGCAGAAACAATATTTTTTGGCAATATTTTAAAAAAGAAAACCCTGTTTGCACTTCCATTCCATGCTGTTTTGTGAATCCATTGCTTTTTTTCATGATTTTTTTTGCCATATACCACATTTTCCCATGGAGATGTACCAAAATCCCATTTTTGTGGGCTTTGCTACAGAAATGTTGAACTTTGGCAGATGATTGGAAATTGATGTTTTTCAATTGACGATGAAACCATTTCCACTCGAAAAACATCCTGAAAGCTGCAAGGTTTGGCGGGTTGTCTCTAAAATTTGTCAGGTTTTGCAAAAATGGAAACAAAATATTGAAAAGCTGATAGTCTGAGGTTCCTGAATACAGTGGAGTCTATTCCACATAGCCGGATTACTTCACAACCTGAACTAACTTTACTTACACAGTGGTTGCCACTTATAATCTTTACCATTACCTCTGCACATAAGGACTCTGATGGTGATGTGCCCTGGAAATTTCCTATCCTCCTATATACCCTCTACCTAGTCTGCCATCAGGGGCATCTTTAATCAGCAGGCTAAAGCATAATAAAATCCAGGGGCTGGAAGCTGAACTTAGAAAAATTCCAAAGGGATTTATGATGCTATTTTTAACAGCAAGTGTAATTAACTACTGGAAAAACTTACCAAGAGCTGTGGTAAATTCATCATCTCTTGAATTCTCTAAATTGAGATTGGATGGCTTTCTAAAAGATATGCTCTAGTTCCACCACCGGTTGTCAGGCTTGATACCTCTCACTTAGGGCTTGATCCAGTGTGCACTGAAGTCAATGGAAAGACCCCCTTTGACCTAACTGGGCTTTCCATTTGAACTTGACTTAATAAGGACGGATATTGCCTTCCACTATGCACGTCACTGGATGAAATTCTCCAGTCTTTGTTAGGCAGAAGTTCAGACTAGAGGCCTTCTGAATCTATGAAATGTAGGGAATACCCCGGTAAAGTTATCTACCTGACAAAGTGCTTATTGTCAAGATTTTAGCCGCAACCAAAATAGAAAAATGTAACACTTCTTCCAGCTGGATTCTGCTCTGTTTTTCACACAGCTGTTTACTCCTCTTTCAAGCTCTTATTTGTGCTGTGCAAGCTCAGCTTTGCTTCCATTGCCATTAATTCTAATTACAGCTTGCTTTCTGCACTGATTGATAATCCTAGTTGGCTTTCAGCACTTTGTTAATAGAAATTCATAGCTGGACAGGAAATCTGCTCACCTCCAGAATGAAACCAGTCAAATCATAAAAATAATACTATTCTGGAGGACAGACTCGGAAAGACAAATGATGTATAATTAATTAGAAAGTTCTATTCCACTGGAGGCTTTTCTAATGACTTCTGGTAAGCAGCCCCAGTTTTGCTCTCCTGATTTATGGCATTATTAGTGACGCTCAATTGGCAAACAGCCTCCTAATCCTCTATGCGTTGTAATTTATCATGATGCCTTTGGTCAAACTTTACTTGTGCTTTTCAAAAGAGCTTGCTTGTAATGTGCTTTTAGTTTTTGTTTTTTAAAAACAACAGAATGACTCCTTGCGGAGCAGGAGTGTTATAAGCGAGACACGAGAAGTAATTCTTCTGCTCTACACCATGCCCATAAGGCCTCACCTGGAGTGTTGTGTCCAGTTCTGGGCACCGTATTTGTAACAGAAATGGTGAAAGGTCTAGAAAACATGACCGAGGAGGGAAGATTGAAAAAATTGGGTTTGTTTAGTCTGGAGACGAGAAGACTGAGAAGGGACATGATAACAGTTTTCAAGTACATAAAAAGTTGTTACAAGGAGGAGTGATTTAGTTGGTGTTGGTCCTGCTTTGAGCAGGGGATTGGACTACACTAGATGGCCTCTTGCGGTCTCTTCTAACCCTAATCTTCTATGATTATAGGAGGGAGAAAACTTGTTCTCTTTAACTTCTGAGGATAGGACAAGAAGCAATGGGCTTAAATTGCAGCAAGGAAGGTTTAGGTTGGACATTAGAAAAAACGTCCTAACTGTCAGGGTGGTTAAGCACTGGACAAAATTACCTAGGGAGGTTGTGGAATCTCCATCACTGGAGATTTTAAAGAGCAGGTTAGACAAGCACCTGTCAGGGATGGTCTAGATAGTACTTAGTCCTGCCTTGACTGCAGGGGACTGGGCTAGATGACCTCTCGAAGTCCCTTCCTGTCCTATGATTCTAAGCTAGAACATCCTGTGCCAATTAAATTCAGTGTATTTGGAAGAAACTTCCAATTTGGCTGGGGGGGGGGGGCATGTGTGTGTGAATCAAAGCTAGTTTAAATATAGCTCTTTCCAAATGATATACACGTGCCTATTAACATATTTCTATTAGATCTTGATAACCAGCATGTTACTATCATCTCCTTTTTAAAGCGGGACATTCTGCCTACAGTAGACTGTGACATGCCCTGGCTTTATTCTGTATAGTGCCTTCCATGCAATCTGTGTCCCGAGACACTTTGCAGTGTACATAATTGCCAAGGTTCTCAGAAAGTGGTCGAAATCACGGAAACCGTAAAGGGACAATGTATGGCGGTGTGCATTGCGGGGCATGCCACATTGCCCCATGAGGCCAATAACAGAGGGGAAATGCACTAAGAGGAACACACAAGGAAGTGAGAGAGGGGAAGCTTTCAGCGGAGGTCGAAGCAATACAGGGAGTCTGTTCTAGAGGGCAGGATCTCCAGAGAAGAAGGTTCTTGCATCCATGGCAATGAGATTGGACAAGAGCACAGAGAGGGAGCAGGTGCTAAGGGGCCAGTGGGACTAGAAAGAGTGATTGGAGGAAGTCAGTGAAGGGTTTAAAAACTCAGTTGCAGCAAGGAGGCTGGTGATGGGGCTGTTTGAGGACAGGGCTGATGGGAGGAGACAGGCAGCAGCACCCTGCACACACTTGTGTGGGAAGAGGTGTGACTTTGGATATCTTAAAAATAAGATGGAAAGAGAAAACAGAATTGGAGAGTTACTACGATGGTTTAGTGACTAATGAGTATGGACACGTCTGGTCTCTACTGGATGGAATCAGAAGCACTTGTCTGTGTATCATAGGCCCTGTACTGCTGCTAACCAGAGGTGAGTCCCTTTTAGCTCACAGGTAATAGACCTGTCTTTTAGCAGACTGAGGATGTGAGTTCTATACCGGTTTCTGCCATGAAGCTGGGACTGTGCAGCAATGTAAAGGAAGAACATTTTAACATATATGTGCCGTTATATTGTATCTGCTTTATGTCCATTCTTTCCCTCCTGTCATTTCCTTCCCTTCCTTAGAACTACGCTGCTATGAAACTGGTCAAACCTTTCAGCTGAACCAGCACTGGCGCATGCCAGAGCATCTAGTACATCCTGGGATACTGCACGGCACCGTTTGACATCAGTGACCACTCCCCGTCAGCCTGCGTTGCAGTACAGAGACGGAAAAGAAACATACGCTCTTGGATGCTAGACTGTTGCCAAAAAGCAGCTATAACTTTGCAATGATGACGTATGCACCATAACCTTTCAGAAGCAGCGTGTAACCGATACCACTTTGGAATATTTGTTATTTTACCCTTGTTTTATATGCTGCATTCTGTAAAGCTTGAATATCAATGCACCGCTGAGAAAAGGCCTTGTTTGGTAGGGCACAGTTAGACTGCGAGGCTTTGCGGAGACAGTGTAGATGACTGGTCATGCAGTCCTTAGCAAAGGAAATGTGGTCCACATAATGGCCTACAAGACAAGTGCTCTTGAGTTCCAGTCACACCTTTCTCCGTGGCCTTGCATAAGTCTCTCTGCCTTAGTTTCGCCCTCTGTGCAATGTAGATGAATTAGCTCGTATATAAAGCATATCGAAGATGAAAAGCGTTGTGTAGTGTAAGGTGAGTTACAATGCACCTGTTGCTCCTGCTGAGGTCACTGAGTGTGATCTTTGCCTACATAGGGACTGCAGGAGCAGACTGTGAAGAAGAATAGGATTCGAATTTAGAATAACCAAATGCAAGGCAGGATTTGATTGTAATTTCTGGAACAAACCTCCCTCACCCTTCAGCAGGGGTTCTGCTTTCAGAAGGGCTACAAGGATTTCTTTCTATAGCACTCTTCATTTTCATACGCATCCCCTAACCAGATACTCTCCTCATCACAGTATGCAGACACGTTAAAGGGAAACAGAGTGAATTCATACTGAAGGAATAAGCACATGAGCCAGACAATGCAATGTTAGTTTCCCGTTCCCTCTCCTCCCCTGAAGAAACATGTCACTCCAAATGCAATGTTAAATTAAATGATGGCAACACTAATGAAATATACAACATTACAATCAGTTTAATGTCCCTCAACTGCTAAATTAGGATTTGGTGATAAAAGGCAATAATTTAAAACACACTCACTATCTGACCTGTGGAACTCACTGCCACATGATATTATTGAGGGACATAGCCTAATGCGCTTTTTTTTTCTTTTTTCTCTCTCTCTTTTTTAAAGAATTGGGAGCCAAATTCTGTGGTTCCTAATCAGTCCAAATTCCACTGAAGTAAGTGGCAGTTGTGCCCGAGTAAGGATTGTAGTATTTGGACATGCATATTTCTCTGTATGAGAGCAGCATTTGCATTTCCTTTTGTTGCCCATCCTCATACTTCAGGGCAAAATATGATCACTAACTGGGCTCAGGAATTAATTTCCCCCCAGTATAGCTAGCTGGATTAAAAGGGTTTTATGTCTTTTTCTAAAGCTTCTAGCCTTGGCCACTCTTGGAGGCAGTATCCTAGACTAGATGGACCTGGTCTATTGAGGTTGTTGTCCTGTGTCCATTGCCCCAGTAAGTGAGCGCTTTCCAAAATAAGGACATGAAAGGCAAAGACCAATGTCCCTTTCTGATAGGGTGACCAGACAGCAAGTGTGAAAAATCGGGACGAGGGTTGGGAGTAATAGGAGCCTATATAAGAAAAAGACCCAAAAATCAGGACTGTCCCTATAAAAATTGGGACATCTGGTCACTCTACTTTCTGATAAGGTTATTCCACTATTCCTGTTGTCTGTGGGCTCAATCCTAGCCCCACTGAAATAAATGGAAGCTTTCTCATTGACTCCAGTGGGATGAGAGTTTGGTCCAGTAGGTCGGTTTCAGTAAGTATCTGAACCACTATGTGTTTTGCACAGTGCGCAATGAAAGGTGACCCTGTGGTCCCCATCGAGCCCGGTGCTTAAGCCTATGTTTAAATGGAAGCCCCGAAGAAGTGCATGATTAAGTGCTTTGCTGGATCGAGAGGAGAGGAAATGAGCCCTAAATCCTTTATACGTTGTTATTAATTATTGCGCTAGCACCAGAACATGCCAGTCCCTTTGCAATCGCAAGAGACAACAGCCCCTGCCCTGAAGAACATACACAGCTCTGAAAAGAAATCACCAGGCTGGCTCAGATCAAGAATCCATCTATCCCAATATCACCTCTTCAACAGTGGCCAGCCCCAACTGCTGCAAGCAACTCTGTCAAAGTCAGTGATGGAGTAGCCTGCTGATGGGGGAGTTTCGTCCTAACCATGAGAAGGGCCAGACTGAGTCAGACCAAAGGTCCATCTAGTCCAGTATCCTGTCTACCGACAGAGTCCAATGCCAGGTGCAGTTATATGGTTGCCATTCCGGTCCCCAAACCGCCCCAGCCCCACTGACAGGCATTTCAGGTCAGAAACTGCGTCCATGTTTGTTTGTAGTCATCAGACTGCTGCGATTTAGTGGAAGCTGGGTTAAACTAGAGTCCAGGCTTTCCCCATGAAGAAGGTTGGGCTAAGAAAGAGAAGTGTATTGCCAAACCCCTGTGTTATTTGCACCCAGTATTTCATGTCCTTTTCACATCTGTGTTGGCGCCGTATGTTTTGCAAATGAACCTGTGCTGATATGGGTGTCTCATTTATTCCTTCCTCCATACCCAGTCTGTGTCAACGTATTGTGTTCTGTGCCTTCTGCTGGCTGCAGGATCTTCTTACTCTGCACTGATTGCAAAGAGGCACCATCAAAGCTGCAGTTGGGAATCAGGCAGAAAATTCCACTTCCCTTTTCTTCTTGCATCTGCTTGCAGAGTCCATGAAAGTCTTTATCCCAGCACATTGCTATATAACCTCCAACCCTCTCAGAAAGAAAACCTCAGCGCCAGCAACCCAGCAAGGATAAACCACCCTGCCATAACAAACCAATGCGTGCAGCCAGATGCTTATTAGCAACCCTAAACCAACAACCACGATGTGCACCCAGCACTGACAAGCAACCCTACCATAGCAAACCCACATTTACAGCTCCACTCTCACAAGCTGTCTTGCACTGCTAAACAGCCCTGGTTTCTCCAGCACTTACAAACAATCCTACCATAATAACCCAGGGTGGCTGTTCAGTGGAGGTGAAAGAACATTAATAAAGGGTACTGATTTCAGAGTCCTGGGCATCCAAATAGAGCATTACATGGATGGTATTGCTTTAATTTCATCCCCATATAAGGAGCAGGAGTACTTGTGGCACCTTAGAGATGAACAAATTTATCCCCATATAATACTCTTCACTTTTCCTAGTTCAAACCATAGGGCCAGATTTTCCTCTCAGAAGAGTTTGCTGCTCCCACAGACTTAATCAGGCAAAATGGGTCCTAAATCGTGAAAGAAGAAAGATCAAATGAACGTTAATTTCATGTCGCAGCACAAAGAAGCACGTGCACCTGTCTGTCTGCCTATTGCACTTTGTATTTATGCTGCATCCCGTCCCATCACCAAAACAGATGAGAATTTATGCAGAGCATCTCCTGGGTCGTGCTGCTGTTCGATGCGGGTTGAAAGGGAGGGAGCCAGAATGTGTATGTATCACCTGTTATGCCTTAGATGCAATATTGCAGATTTCACCGTGGTTACAAATGAAACTCTATGAAACTTTCTGGTTCCCGGTGTGTTTTATTGTCCGAAGTGCACAGCCTGAGTGGGTTTATTGTTCCTTCCTCCACCCTGCCCCCGACACGCACACAAAATGCATCTGATATTTGATGCCCCTTCCGTGCCCTTGTTGCTCACTTCCGGAGGGTACGTGCAAGGCTGCTGACACGTGTGAACTGCACAGAGACAGTGTGTGGAGAGGGAGAGGAGACAGAGACGGGGTTGGAGGTGGGAGTGGCGATTGTCTAGTACAACCCCTCTGAACGCACAGTTGCCAGCAGTGGTGGTGTGGCTGGGGAGGAGGCCGGGAGAGCAGATCTAGGGCAACGTTACCTCAGAGAAGCTTGACCTAATTGATGCTCTTCAAACCCTGGCAGAGCCCAGGCTGGGGGGAGAAGCCATTCAGGACAGCCCCTGGAAATGGTTCACGTGGTACACACAACTACCGCTTTCTCTCTATGGGGCCCAGCGTCACTCAGGTTTGGCCTGGTAGCCCCGCGTCATGACAGAGGCTGCTGAGCCGAACTTCAGTGAGAAGCGACCGTTGGGTTTGCGGGCCCAAGGCAAACGCCCCTTTTGCCTCCCTGGGCAGCCCGGCCCCTGCCAATGGTGCATCCTGTGCAGAACATGGGTACAGCTGCGGGCGCCCAGGGGGTGGGGAAGGCTGTGCCCATAGATCTTCCACTGTGCACAGAGTGGGGGCTGCATGCCTTCTCGCTTCCCCCCCGGCAGCAGAGGCCCAGCCTTTGGGAGGGGCGGGGGAGCTGGAGGGATGCTTCGAATAAGTCCAGTTCTGTGAGGCACTGAATGGTGGGTCTGTCTCAGTTCCTCCTACCAGTGGGGTGTGCTAGATCTCACACACCTGCATGGGAACTTGGACCTACTGAGCTGGCTTACTGCCGAGTCTGATTTTTTCCCAGCATGCCTTCCTGGGGCCAGCCCTTTAAATGTGCCTGAGACAAGCTGCGGCAGCCCTAGTGTAGCTGTCCTGTGACGGCGGGGGGGGCTACCTCTCTCATTCCCTTCCAGTGGGTGAGCAATCGCCGATCTCTGCTCTCTTTCCTGAGGCAATGACCTATTCTGCTGGGGGCCTCAGAGAGCC
The DNA here is from genome assembly GCF_003597395.2 of Chelonoidis abingdonii. Taxonomy (NCBI): domain Eukaryota; kingdom Metazoa; phylum Chordata; order Testudines; family Testudinidae; genus Chelonoidis; species Chelonoidis abingdonii. The sequence continues at coordinate 143,939,305 of NC_133773.1, read as the reverse complement.
AGCGTGAAACGTGTAGGGCCCGGCTCTGTAACACGCCATCCACGAGTTCATGGATAGCAGCAGTGCTGGCTAATGGACAGACGACCCTGAGTTCAATTCCCAGCTCGGCGCCGAGCGGCTGCATGGCTGTGGGCAGGTCACAGCACCCCCTCGCTGTGCCTCGATTTCCCCTCCCAAACCTCGTCCCTCTCCACTATTTCCATGGCAAGTTCTTTGGGGCAGGTGCTGTTGTTTGCTTTGTGTCTGTACAGCGCCTGGCACAATGGGACCTGGTGCTCTGTCGGAGCCTCTAGCTCCTGCTGTAATACAGGTAAGAATGGTAACTCTTCATGGCACGAGCACAAAATCAAGGGGCTGCCATAGGGCTCCATTCCAGGGGCTGCTCTATGGATCCAGTCACGGGATTGAGGCCTTCACACATGAAATTGCATAATGGCTTGCCTGCCCTGGCAGGGGCGGGAAATGTTATTCGTGTCATGTAATTGATGGGGAAACTGAGGCACGGAGAAGGCAAAGGGATGGCCTGAGTCTCACATGCTGCCGTTTGGAGTTCCAGGGCTGTGTCTGTGTCTGTAAAAGTTAATTACCAAATGTTCCTCTGCTTAAACCCTTTTGTGATGCTTGTTTTTATATTATTTCCTTGCTCTTTAACTCTCTGTTCTGGCTAATCGAAGGCTGGAGTTATGAAGTGCCTGACACCCAACAGCCCGCCTTTGTGTTTGACACCTGGGTCAACTCAGCCCTGCGAGCCGGGAGGGCCTAGGAGATTAGATGCTGGCAGGCTGCCAGACCGCAAATGGGCTGAACTTTGTTAACCTCTGGCAGGCTCCTCTGTCTCCAATTGGGAGTTAAAAACAGGATTTGGTTGGGGCTGTATTCATTGCTGGCGCTCAGATGCTCAGAAGAGCAGGTTAACCCAGGCCGGTCATTGCAATCAGACGATGTCAGCCGGGTGGTGTGTTAGAGGAGGGGATCTGCATGCTGCAATCACTGTCCATAAAATGCAGCTGGGACCCTGCCCCACCAAGGTTGCGTTTGTTAGTTTAACTCCAGCTAATGGGCCCTGCAGTCAGCTCTACTCACTACCTGCTGACGGAGCGGAAAAGCACTGTGTAAGCTCCTGCTAGGAGCCAGGCAAGGTGGGCCCTGCCGGCTGCATCGGGCCTAGTGCAGAACCCACTGTGTTTGGACCTGCTGCTGCGTCTCTGTCGTCAGCAGGATACTTCTTATTTGTACTACCCGGATCGGGGTCTCCAGTGCTGTAGTGAGAGAGAGACCCTACCCAAAGCGGTTACATGACTAAGGGTAGCAAAGGTACAGAGGGGGAGGCAACTGGCCCCAGCTCACATAGCAGAACCAGGATTTGAACTCAGGTCTGCTGCTGCCCAGTCTGGCACTGACTCCTGTTAGGCTGGCGTATCACCGCACCTTTAGGTACATGGACCCTTGCGGTGGTGTGTCAAGTGCAGGCACTGCACACCCAGCTAGCATGGGGATCACTAGCCGTGGAGACGCTGAGGCCCGGCTTAAGCTCGGAGAGTGATAGGCCCTCCTCGCCTGATTGCTAGGATATATCTCCTGCATATCTCTCTACACATCCTACCCATGTCCACACTGGTATTTTTAGCAGCATAGTGTCCCACTGCCTCCCCCCGCTGGAGCCTTTCACTGTCACACACCACAGGGACAAGCGTTGACACAGCCTGCTCTCCCAGCCGTGCGTCACTACCCGGCTACTCTCACACTGCCTTTACTGCAGCCATTGGAGTGGCCCACGTTAGCCTGGGGTTGGGTATGTAATGATAGGACCAGACCAACCTCAGGCTTGGGGGAAAGTTTGATCCAGCTCTGAATGATGCAATCAGCCCCTGTCTTTGTAAAAGGCCCCAATCGAAACGCTCCTTGACTGGGAAGGTTGGATCTGAGCCCTGTAACGTACTGCGTGCTAGAGCTAGAGCAGGACTGGCAGCGGATGAATAGAAGGGGGATTCTCTGCTGAGGCAGCTGGACACAGCCAGACCCTGGTTCTCTGGCTCCCAAGATGACTAACAGCCTGTGCTGGCTTGTGTCACCGCGGGGTCTCCCCAAATGCTGGCCAGACTATGTAGTCATGGCAGGGGGCTGCTGGGTAAACTCCAGATTCCAGCCTAGCTGCTGCTACTTATCTGTCTATCAAGCCAAACCAAAATTACACCTGAGGTCTGGGGGAATTGAGCTTCTACTTCAAGCATTCTGTGTGATGGTCTTTGGGCTCTGATCTGGATCAAGCTCTGATGCAGACAGCCAAGCAATGGGGCGTGAAACCAGCATCTCTCGGTCTTTGCCATGAATCAGCTCCCAGTACAAACCCAAGCCATTTGTGCAGTCTGCTTTTCCCATATACATCCTACAGCCTCCTCGACTAGCCAGTGCTTAAACATTCACAGGCCAGGTACCGTAAAACATGATCTTACTGTCAAGTGTTTGCTCTGAGTTCACTTTGGGGTCTGGAGGGAGAGTTCTGCATGGCACTGTCCCCAGATGGGCCTGGAGCCTGGCATTCTCACGCAAGCATAGAGGTGGGTCCTGCTGTCAGTTTGTAGGGAAATCGCCCATCAGTAGGAACTAGGCAGTGTCTGAGCAGCACTTTGAAGAGGAAATGTGCTATGCAAGTGCCATTGTACTTTGCATGTACGGTGTGTATCACGTCACCCTCTACTGGCTGGTCCCTATAGAGGATAACAGCCTCCTGAGGGTTGGAGCTGCTCTTTAAACTCAGTTGGCAAGATCTGTGTTTTGGTGCAGATGATACTGGGTGGAAACCCTGCTCATGCTCTGTGGTGTCTGCAAGCTACTTTCTGATTGCAGCGTAGCTTAGGGGATAGCGTACTGGATAAGGACCTAGGAGTGGGCAGATTCTCTTCTCAGGCATCGTGTGACTCCAAACCCCCCTGGCACGGCCACTGGTGCATTATTATTTATTCGTGTAGCAGTGGCACCTAGAGGTCCCAGTCAGGGATCAGAGCCACATTGTGCTTAGTTGCTGTCCATGCCATATAACAAAAGGGAGGTTTCAGTCCACAGGAGGCTATAAATACCTACCTGGGGAACAAATATTTGCTGGTGTCTCTTCAGTCTAGCAGAGAAAGGTCTAGCATGAGCCAATGGCTGGAAGTTGACACTAGACACATTTTTAATAGAGTAAATGTTCTAACAATTGGAACAACCTACCAAGGGCTGTGGTGGATTCTCTATCAATGACCAGTTTTAAATCAAGATTGGATGTGTTTCTTAAAGATCTGCCCTAGGAATTATTATAGGAAAAGTTCTCTGGGCTGTAATGCAGGAGGTCAGACTAGATGATCACAATACTCCCATCTGGCCTTGGAATCTATGAACCTATGTCGCTGCACCACTGCAAATCACGGCTTACCTTTTCTGTGCTAGGGTTTGCAATGGTGCAGCTACACTGGTGGCTGGAATGGGGCCAGTCCCCAGTGTGGAGAAGGCCTCGTACCCACAACAACCCCACTTCCATCAATGAGCAGAGAAGACAACCTGAGACTTTGAGTTCCTGGCAATGCCTCCATAGGGCACCACCCTGCTTTGGATGCCTGGAGCAAGCTAAATGTCTGAGTAGCTTATCTCCATCTCTCATCTCTACTCTGGACTCTTCCCTGGTCACGTTAAGTCTCCACAGATGTTCACTCGTCGCCACGACCCCATTGGTTGTCCCTCTGTGGCCGCAGGAGCATTTCTCTAGCCTGGGACGCTGTAAGTGGAATCCTTTTTTTCCCCCCTCTCTCCTTAAGTCTCTTCCCCGCTTGTACTTTTTCGTTTGTGGCTTGACATCGCTTTGGTTCCAGGCCTCATAAAACAAATGCCATCCCAGGAGGAGTCATGAATGACAGGTGTACCAGTTAGGAAAGCCCCAGTGCTTGCAAGGCCTTCTCTCTTTCTCTCTTTTCAGTCTCCTTTTCAGAACATGTGAAATAAACTCATCTGCTTTGCTCACGACCAACAATCGGGCCTTACGGGGGTTTGTCTGGAAATAGCATAACCTCTATGGAAATGCATGAAGAGAAAGAGTGAAGTTGGAGGGAGCTCTCCAGCCCTGATCCAAAGCCTTCTGGAGTCAGTGAGAACCTCTCTGTCCGGTTCCTTGGCTTTTGGATCCAGCATTCTGTTTTAAGGAAGGAGAGAGACTATGGAACACCTCTGCTCAGATTTATGGATATTTGCACAGGGCTCTTGGGTCTAACTAGCTGTGGTACCCCATTGCCCTCATTGCTGTAGTATCTCTGAAGTCACAGCACCCATGTGAGGAAGGGCAATGCTATTACACCTGGTTATACTGGGGAAAGTCAGAGACAGAGGCTTGTTTAAAGTCTTGCATAGCGGCTGTGGTAGAGGAGGGAGCTGAACCCAGATCTCCCAAGTGTGCACTTTAATTGCCAAAAAGCAAATATGGACAAGACGCAGAGACTGAATCTGTGGTTATAAGTAGTTGTCGTTACTTTCTGGTTTTCCCTGCCCTAGATTGCCCTTCAAGTTGATTCGTGATATGCTCAATCTGCCCCTCCAGAGGTTGGCTAGTGCCTGTCAGATACAATAAGACATTGTATGGTCCTCTAGGTAATGCTTCTGCTTTGAGACAACTGCTTTTAACTTTTAGTGAAACCTACGTAGTTAGTTACAGGAAACAGATGCTCTCAACAAACTCTCTTAGCTCTATTTCATAGGCAGTACTTCCTCACTCTCTCATTCTGACCATTAAGCCTGACCAAACAACCTCACCAGCAGCGCTGCTTGTTAGAATGGTCATTTGGGCTGTTTAGTTGATGTTGATCATGAATGCAGTCCTGTAAGTCCAAAGCAATACTGCACCGCCGCATCTGTTTCACAAGACCTACAAGGACAGTAGCTAATCTCTCCTTGCTCTGACTTGTTGACACCAACTTCAGTGCGTGCCGTGAAATCAACAATGTATAAGAAAGACACACCCATTTTTAAAATCGTTTCATTGAAATACTTCAAATACAAGATCCATATCACCGCACAAATATTAGCGGAAGCAACTGCTTTTTATCTGGTGCTTCAAAGGACACGTTTTTCCCTGTTAATACCACAATAGAGGGTGTGACTGTGCTGGTAACACCCACAGGCCCCCATGTGACCCCATTGGTCTTGTCCCCGTGCAGACACAGTCATCACGCTAAGAGCGCTCTAAATAGATGAGAGGGGCTATATCTTCCTCTGTGAAACAAGACACGGGGTAAATAACTTGCGCAAAGTCACACAGGAATCTGTGTCAGAGCCACGATTTGTACAGGCCAGGAGTCTCAGTCTAATGAATTAACCAAACTTCCCCTGCTCGTTAGCTGCCCCCTGTTCCATAGCTAGCCACTGGGGAGTTTCTTGTTCATCTGGTGTTGGCCCATGTTGGAGAGAGAACAGAGCCCTGGTCTGTGTAGTTCGGTAGTTCCCGGATAAACTGTGCATCGAATTAGCTGTTTGGTCCCACATTTTGGTGAAGAGCTGGGCCTCTGGCCAGGGCTGCTCTGATGAGACTCTGGATTAGGTGTAGTGGTAGGGTCAGGGTGTGGGTTGGAGGTCAGCCCGGTACCAGGATTGAATGTGTTGCTTGCAAGCTCTCCTTGTGGTATTTTGACCCCAAACCAGTCAGTCTTGCCGGGGCTAGACCTGGAGAGATGCCCCTTTCCCAGTTTGGATGCAGTTTGCTATTGAACCAGAACAAATAGGTGGGCTGGGAACTGGGGGGGAAACATCCCAATCCAATGAACACGATGGGCTGGGGACTCGATGTGAATGGTAAATATGGGGAAACATTTTTGAAGTACTTAAGCCCCATTTTCAAAGGTGACTGGAGCAGTTAGAGTCCTAAGCCATGTAAGTGCTTTTGGAAATTTTAGATGCGATCTGAAATCCTTGTGCCAATGTAAGTGGTCAAGAGGGAAGGTGTGTTCTTGTGGCTACAGCATCAGCTGGGGTGGCAGGTGTCGGGGTTCCGCTTTCAGCTCTGACTCTGCTTCATTGTGACCTGGGGCAAATCACTTCAATTCTCCGTGCCTCAGTTTTCCCCTCTGTATAATGGGGTAACAATACTCCTGTTGTCACCAAGGTGCTGTGTGAAGATCCTTGGATGGAAGGAGGAGAGCAGAACAAAATGTAAACCTTTATCCAGCCAGTGTAACAAAATCTGCACTTCTCTGTCAACATTAGCACAGGACTGTTTTTTCTAGTCATCCGCTGTTTGGTTTTTCCTCTCCCTGGGATGCTGACTAGCAGATCCAAAGAGGAGTCATTTTGCAAAACGTGGACAGTTACATTTATTTCCAAGCCTGCAACAACATTGGAAACCCCCCTCCCCCCAAGTTTAACTATGTGCTGTCTTCTTTTTGGCAAATCATTTCTTGGCCCACGAGACAAATACTGAGTAGAAAAGGGGCAGGTTATCTGCTGGTTCATGTGGACAATGAACTGCAGAAAGAGGGAGGGCACTTGCTGTGTATCATGAGGAAGCAGCGTGGCCTACTAGCTAGCATATGCGATCAAGACTCTGGAGACATGGGCTGTTTTCCCACCTCTGCCACTGGCCTGCTGGGTGACCTTAGCCAAATCACGTTTGTTCTTGAGCCTCAGTTTCCTCCATCTGAGAAATGATAGTGGCCTCCTTTGAGGTTTACAGGTGTGAACTGCTGTGTAAGAGTTTGGTGGTGGTATTAGAAGATGCTTGCTGTCGCTGAGGATTGTCGGATGCAGGGGAATTGTCCTCACTCGCCGCAGCTTTATTCCAGCTCAGGTTGGCAGTGACTGAACATTGTTACCATCTGATGACTGGCGCCCTGTATATGAAATGAGACCATTGGTCCACCTTTTGATCCTGGTGGCAGTGGTGCAACTCCACTGGCATAAGGGGGGTTTCTCCAGGTCAAGTGAGAAGTCTAAGCAGCGGACTAAGGCTGGTGCCTACTGGACAGGGGTCCATGTCGCAAAAAATACCTGCTACCACTTGCCCCGTTGTTGGCATGTTAGCAAATAAATGTGCCATGGAGAGTGAGCTCTCTATATGCCTAACATGGCCTAGTGGATGGAGCACTGGTCAAGACTGCAGGAGACCTGGATTCTATTTTCAGCTCTGCCACTGGTCTGCTGCGTGACCTTGGGCAAGTCACTTCTGTCCCCATGCCTCAGTTTCCCCATCTGAAAACTGGCCAAGATAAGAGGTCCCTCTTTTGTAAAGTGCTTTGAGTACTGCTTAAGAGCTAGGTGCTCTTGTAAGTGACCACCCCAGATCAGGTTTGGGGCAGTGTGTGAAGGAAGCTTTAATTGCCATTGATGTGTGTCATGTCGCTTACTTTCTGGCAGTTGGACAATTCCAGTCTCCCAGATGCCTGTCACGAGCAAGAAATTCAGTTCTCAGGATGCAGAGAAGTAAATAGTGGTGCCCCCCAGGGGTCTGTATTAGAACTGGTGCTGTTCAACATATTCACAACTGATCTGGGAAAAGGGATCTCACAAAACTGGGTGACTGGGCAAGAAAATGGCAGATGAAATTCAGTGTTGATAAATGCAAAGTAAATCACATTGGAAAACATAATCCCAACTGTACATACAAAATGATGGGTCTAAATTAGCTGATACCACTCAAGAAATAGATCTTGGAGTCATGGTGCATAGTTGTCTGGAAACATCCATGCAATGTGCAGCGGCAGTCAAAAAAGCAAACAGAATGATAGGAATCATTTGAAAAGGGATAGATAATCAAACTGTAAATATCATAATGCCACTGTATAAATCCATGGTGAGCCCATACCTTGAATATTGTGTGCAGTTCTGATCAACCCGTCTCAAAAAAAAATGGAACAGGTTCAGAGAAGAGCAACAAAATGATTAGGGGTCTGGAACAGCTTCTGTGTCGAGAGCTTAAACAGACTGGGACCGTTCAGCTTGGAAAAGAGACGACTAAGCGGGGATATAATAAAGGCCTATAAAATCATGTCTGGTTTGGAGAAAGTGACTAGGGAAGTGTTATTTACTCCTTCTCATAACACAAGAACCAGGGGGTCACCCAATGACATCAATAAGCAGCAGATTTCAAAGAAACCAAAGGAAGTCCTTCTTCACACAACACACAGTCACGCTGTGGAACTCTTTGCCAGGGGATGTTGTGAATGCCAAAAGTATAACTGGGTTCAGAGAAGGATTAGATAGTTCCTGGGGGACAGGTTCAGCGATGGTTATTAGCCAAAATGGTCATGGATGCAGCCCCATGCTCTGGGTGTCCTTAGCCTCTGACTGCCAGAAGCTAGGACTGGATGACAGGGGATGGATCACTCAATAATTTCCCTGCTTCGTTCGTTCCCTCTGAAGAATCTGGCACTGACCACTGTCGGCAGACAGGAGACTGGGCTCGATGGATCATTGGTCTGACACAGTGTGGTCGTTCTTATGTTCTTATGCATTCATTATCTATAATAAGAAAATGCCCAAAAGGTCCCGATTCCTCTTTCACTTACACCTGGGAACTCCATTAACCTCAGTGGAGTTACTCCCAATTCCCACCACCATGAATGAGATCAGAATCAGGCCCAAAGGTTATTGCTGTTGCTGGTTATTGTGGGACCATACCTGCATTTCTGGTGCATCCTGAACTCCCATTGCGAGCAGTGTGATGAAGCAATGGAAGATCCAGGCATAGCTTTTCACTTGTTAAAAGCAGAGATGACCCCCTAGGGTGACCAGAGAGCAAATGTGAAAAATCGGGACAGGGGGTGGGTTGTAATAGAAGTCTATATAAGAAAAAGACCTAAAAATCAGGACTGTCGCTCTAAAATCAGGACATCTGGTCACTGTATGACCCCCAGACCAAATCTTTGCATCTGAACACCTCACATTTCTAACTGAGGATCATTATTCATTTTTTCAATTGCCTTCTTCTAGGGATGGAAGTCAGTATCACTGGGTAATATTCACTCCTGTGCAAAGGGCCTGCTCACCACTGAGCTCCTGTTTTGAGGACCCAAGCAGACACCCCGTGCAAGGCTGAGCATGGGAAAGCCCACTGGGAGGAAATCCGGTTCTAATAAGGCATCGTCCCAGTGGAAAACACAGGGCTGCTGCATTCAGCAAGGTCTGTGTGCGATTAAAACGCAGGAGCCCAGCTGAAGAACTGGAGACGATTGAATGCTACTTTTTGGTAACAGGTTGTTAAAAGCCAACAGTTTGTGTTATTTTTCTATGCAGTTGGCTGTGCAATGAACGTTCCAAAAAAAAAATTATAATGGCCAAAGGGTCTCAGGATGGCAAAACATCAGCTCGTCTATCAGATGAGCTTTCCTGCCTTACATCTCAGATGCAGAAAGTGCTTAATAGCTAACTCAGGCTGCTTGTCGCCTTGAGATGATGTAGAATCCAGAGGGCACAATTTAAATGTAAACTGTATACGGTAGGGAATGTGCTTTTTCACTTAGTGGTGTTTGGAGTGCAGCAGCTAACCGGCAAGGGAATCCTTAATGCGGCCACTTGGGGTAATAAATAATATTAATTAGCAGAGCATCTTTCACCCAGGGATCACAAAGCGGGGTAATGATCATTGTTATTGGACAAGCAGTCACGATAAAGAGATCAAGCTATGCAACAAACTTCCAGAGGAGAGCAGGTGAATCTAGAGTGCGATTGTCTTTTTGAAAAGGCCTTTTCATCAGAGCAAGCATGACACACATAGTATTGGAGTACTTGTGGTACCTTAGAGGCTAACAAATTTATTTCAGCATGAACTTTCGTGAGCTACAGCTCACTTCTTCGGATGCATAGAATGGAACACACAGACAGGAGATATTTATACATACAGAGAACATGAAAAAGGTGAATATCATACCTGGTACAGGAAGAGTTCTAATCAACGTGAGATACTACACAGACAGAGAAAAAACCTTTTGAAGTGAATAATTAAGATGATCCAAGAAGGTGTGAGGAGAACTAACATAGGAAATAGATTCAATTAGTGTAATGACCCAGCCATTCCCAATCTCTGTTTAAGCCTGATTAATTGTATCTAATTTGAATATTAATCGATTCAGCAGTCCTCTTTGGAGTCTATTTTGAAGTTTTTTTTCGTTGCAAAATATGCACCTTCAAGTCTGTCCACTGAGTGGTTAGAGAGGTTGAGTGTTCTCCCAATGTTTTTGAATGTTAGGATTCTGATGTCAATTGTGTCCATTTTTTTTTTTGCGTAGAGACTGTCCAGTTTGGCCAATGTACATGGCATAGGACCATCTGTGCACATATGGCATATATCACGTTGGTAAATTGTGCAGGAGAATGAGCCCTGATGGCGTGGCTGATGTGATTAGGGTCCTGTGATGGTATCACTTGAATAGGATATGTGGACAGAGCTGGCATCTGGCTTGTTGCAAGGACAGCGTTCCTGGGTTAGTGTTTATGTTAGATGGTGTCAGTCTGGTGGATGTACTTGCTTTCAAGGTTAGGGCGTCTATAAGCGAGGACTGGCCTTCTCCCAAGATTCGAGAGTGAGGGATCATCTTTTAGGATAGTTGCAGATCTTTGATGATGCGCTGGAGAGGGGTTTTAAACCTGGGGGCTGCTAGGTATGGCTTTGTTCTACAGCCAAGCTCTAAGATACAACTTAGTATTGGCTCCAATCCCTCAGACGAGATAAAAAACCTACAAGATCTCTATCAAAGCATTTTAAAACTGCAGTACCCACACTGCGAAAGTAACACAGATTGACAGAGCCAGAAGAGTACCAGAAGCCACCTACTACAGGAACAGGCCCACAAAGAAAATACAGAACGCCACTGGAACAGTCTGGGTCATTACACTAATTTGAATCTATTTCCTATGATTAAGTTCTCCTCACACTCTATGGGTCATCTAAATTATGACTTCCAAAGGTTTTTTTCTCCTGCATGAATGAGCTCATCTCATTGAGTAGACCTCCTGTCGGTATGCATACTTACCTTTTCATGTTCATCTTATTATAAATATCTCCTGTCTGCGTGTCCAATTCTGTGACATCTGAGAAGTGAGCTGTAGCTCACGAAAGCTCATGCTGAAATAAATTTGTTAGTCTCTAAGGTGCCACAAGTACTCCTGTTCTTTTTGCGGATACAGACTAACACGGCTGCTACTCTAAAACCACTCATATTATTGTTACTCCTATCTCCCCAAACAGCCCCCCTCCATGCTTCCCCCAAAGCCGCTAAATAAGTGACATCCCAGAACTTTTACTGCAGAAAGGGAGACATGCCAGAGAGTCCAGAAAGTCCCCTAAGGCCTTTGCTGTTGCTAATGATTAGATTTGGAAGGTGCATACCCCGACTGAGAGGGAGAAAGACGGATATTAAGGATGTTCAAAAGTGGTATTTGCCACGAGCATTTGTGCAAGAAATGAAAATGTTCATTTCAGGCAAAATTTTGCACAGATTTTTTATTGGGGTTCAACTAAACGAAATTAAAAGAATTCCACTTTGTTTTGGTTTGAAACTGAACAAAAAAGGCAGGGTGTCGGGTTTTGGATTTCTTCACCCTCTTCTCTCCCTTTTCTTAAGTTGTTGAAAACCCAACTCTGAACATTTATTTTTTAAACAGAAACACGTCAGCCAAAATGAAAATTTCCCAGAAAAGATTTTATTGTGGTCAAAAAACCTTTTTTGAGGGGTGTCAAAAATATGTTTCAATGGAAAATTTTAGCTCTTATATGCCTCAATTTCCCCAGCTATACAATGGGGATAATAGTAGTTCCCTGCTTCACGGGGGAGTGTGAGGATACATACACTGAAGATTGTGAGGTTCTCAGAAATGATGTTAACAGGGGCCATATAGGTACGTTAAAAAGATGATATGCTTGTAAAGTGTGTTTTTTGTCCATTACGGTGGCTCGTCCATACAGGATAACAGCCTACTGCTACTTCCAGCTAACAGAGCTGCTCCTTTAGCATTTGTGGCAGAGATCTGTGCTGCTGGCGCAAAGGTGCCAGGTTAAAGCCCTGTGACCTGTGAGGATGGTTGCATTTGTATCTAGTGTTGTGGTTCATTCTAGTCTGTCAGGGACCAGATTCTCTGCAGGGGGACTTCAATAGAGCTATTCTGATTTAACCTAGCTGAGGATCTGGCCCTGGGAGGGAGGTCTGGTGACATCAGACTGTCTTAGGAAATCTCTGGTATTGGCTGGGGCACATTCAGTGAGAACAGACTTTTCTGGGTTTGTTCTGATATGTCTTTGGCCTTGGCTACACTTGAGAGTTACAGCGCTGTTGGTGGTTTTATAGCACTGTAACTCACTCCCTGTCCACACTGGCAAGGCACATACTGCGCTGTATCTCCGTGGCTACAGCGCTGCTTGTACTCCACCTCCACGAGAGGCATAAAGAGAATAGCACTGTTTCTGCAGCTGGGGTGCCAGTGTAAACAGGGAATAATCTTACTACGCTGTAACTGACCTCCGGAAGCTTCCCATAATCCTTTTAAGTGAAGATTACTCTCTTTGTTTTGTTGTGAACTCCGGGCTCCGGAGCTGCTTATCAAACTGTTTGCTGTGAATGAGCAGGGGCAGGCAGGGGGGCTCCCTTTGGAAGGCCCCAGCTAGTGTTTGCTTGAGGAGAGAAGCAGCGCGGCGGGCAGGAGGGGGATGGTCTGTTTCGGCATGGCTGCTTATTTGGTCTGTGAGGAAAAAAACAAACAGTTGCTGTTTGCTTTCAGTGAGTGAGAGAAAGAGGGGTGTGGGAGGGGGTTGGAACTTGCAAGGCAGCTGTTGACACAGTGTCAGCTCCAAAAATCCACTCTCTCTCTCCCCCACGCTCCCTGTCACACTCCACCCCCCCCTTTTGAAAAGCACGTTGCAGCTGCTTGAACGCTGGGATAGCTGCCCATAATGCACCGTTCCCAATGCCGCTGCAGATGCTGCAAATGTGGCCACAACAGTGCACTGGTAGCTGTCAGTGTGGACAGACTGCAGCGTTTTCCCTACTCAGCTGTACGAAGACAGGTTTAACTCCCAGCACTGTACAGCTGCAAGTGTAGCCATACCTTGTGAACCGAGTGGTCTCTATTGGGTAATGAGGGGCCAGGGCCTTCCCACCACGCTCAAAAATGGAGGTTATCCTCAAAGGCCCCCTGGAGGTAGGGACCTGCTAGCTCCATTTCACACACAGGACAGACAAAGAGGTTTGCCTAGGATGACAGAGGCTGAGTTAGGAAGGGAACCCACGTCTCCAAAGTCCTCAACCTATGCCCACCCCCCTAGACCATGCTTCCTAAACCGGGAAGGAGTCTAGTGTTGTGATTCAACGGTCCCAGTGATCAACGGGGCTCCCAAACTTTGCCCCCCTAAAAGCCATAGTGGCTACTTGACAGAACCTGGAGATGAGACAATCTGTATGGCTTCTGGCTGGGGTAGCTGGGATTGGGACGAGCCATATGCACAAGGCCAGTTCTGCATGCTGGGAGATGTAGCCTCCCTAGGCTGCAGCTCCTCACTAAACAGGAGATAGGCTGCTGTTCTAGAGCCCCTGCTATCCCTCAACCTTTCCGTCCTGCAAAACTGGCCACTAAATGTCATTGTTGCTTCCTGAGAAGGTGTTGGGGAAACGCATTTGTGGTGGAAGCTTTTAGCAGTTGAGCTCGTTGTCAGGGCTGGGTAGTCTTTGCATACACTGACTTGGTTGCCTGCTGGCACAGTCCGGATGCATCAGGCAAATGCCCCCAAAGCTGGTGCTGTAACTTGATTTCAAAGGCCGATCAGTTGGCATCAGCAGTAAAGGCCTGCGAGCTGTGGAGAAAGGTGGTTTGTCACTGAAGGAGTTAAACACTTTGCAGGAAAGGCCTTTTCCTACCCCCTCCGCCCCTTTACCAGATTATTCCAGTACAGTAAATCATCCAGACCTTGACAGGAAGAAAGCTGCCAACTTGGACAAAAGACTAATTGCCGCGATAGAAGGTATGAGCTACTCCAGTTGGGGATTTGGGGTAATGGAAGTCAGGTCTGGGTTTATATAAATGTTATGCCAAGTTAATGCATGAATGAGGATCAGGGCTGCCCGCCTTTATTAGCTCATTGATTCTGTTGATCCCGTGCCAACACCGCCTGCTGTTCGAGCCCTGACAGGAGAGGCTGGGGGGATGGACCCTGGCGTGTTTTACAGTAACAGTAAAACTCCCTAATGAAGAAAAGAAAATGTGTAATCATTACTTTCATCAACTTGAAAACCACACAGACCTCGGTACGATGACTCGTTCAGGAGGGGCTCGCTGCTCTGAGGGTCTTTTGTTCCTCGGTAGCAGCTGGCTACTGTGTTAAGAACAAAAAAATTGGCTGCAGTGCTGGAGGGAGATAAAAGACGCAAATGCCACCCAAGATAGAGCTTTCTAACCAGGCTGCCACAGCTACAACGTCAAGGCTTCACTGGTGTTTTCATCAGGGTTAGGAGAAAGCAGGGATGGAGTCTCTCTTTCGTGTTGTTAAACAGTTTAACGTCTGCATTGAGAGACTCTCTTCAAGGGAATAATCCTCAGGAAATCTGAGACCCAAAATTTAGAGCTTGGAACAACAGGGAGGGAGCAAAGGGGTATCAGGATAGAGATGGAAAAGATCTGTTAGGACCTCTAGTCCTGCCCCGCTCGTCTCTTTAAGTTCACAGCCTACACACAGAGAACTTGGATAAAAACAGAAAATACTCTTGTTGGAAGATTGTAATGGAAACATGACTTTATTTTTTAGCATTCAGAACATTACCACACTAGAACCCCAAAACAGAGGGCGACAAAGCAGGCTGCTCACCCCACCTTAATCTAGACAGAACGATTCTCATCACATGTCTCCTGACAGAGCCACCTGCATGCAAGTAGAACCAGGAAACCACCCTTAAAGCAGTAGCTTGTAATTTTACACAGTTTCAATACATCACATCACTCAATGCAGGATTGATGCTTGCAGTATATTTTTTAGTGCTCCCTCCAACCTTGGTTTGAAATAGCCCGAGTAGTGCACGTCCTGCTTCTCATCAGTTGTCTTGTAGTCTAATAAGAACAGATCCATTTTTGTGCATTATGTACAAAGAAATCAGATTTTTTTTTTAGAGTTAATTTGAACAATTCCCTGCCGCGTGGTTCTCACAGCATTGTGGTTGGTGTGTGAGGAGAAGGACATGTGACTGGCCACAGACTCAATGTACAAGTGAGCAGGCCGCTCTCAGCAGATTAACCTCATGGTATTAGGCGGTGACAGTCAAATCCCAACTCCTGGAGTCAGGTAATCACATGTGACTCAAGGCTTTCATTTAAACCAAAAGAGGAGTACGTTTCTAGCCTTCATGGATGTGGAGAAGGGCTTCAAAGACTCCAAAAAGGGGATAGCAAATAGAAAATTACCTAATGTTTGTTTGTTTTCAATCTCATGATTGTTGGGGCCCTGAATCATAATTTTAGAATGGCTGGGGCTGGGGTGGAAATATTGCAGTGAACTAAGCTGTATTAATGTTGAGAAATTCCTACACAGCAGCAGATGTGCACCTACTTGGTCTGGTGAAGAGCTAGATATCTACAAGATGAAACCAGGCTTTGCAATACTTTGAAAATCCTCGTAGCTATGGTGGAAAACCATTGGCAGGGAGGAAGGTTCTGCGCCATTTTCTAGAGGTGATCATACTCCAGATTCTCCCAGTCTCCCCTGCAGGTTTGTTACACAGCCAGAGCTTCTTGACTGCAGATGTTTTGTGCCCAGCTCTCATGCGTTTTATGATCTGATTTATCCGAGAGGAGCGCAGCTGTCTTGGAGGTTCATAGTTAGAGAAGTGGTAACAGTCTCTGGGGATAGGAATTGGGATCGCAGCTATTTCTGCAATACACATATGAAATATGCATAATGTTCTCCTCTAGCATCTGGTTTACACAGAACATAACCTGCGACTGCTGCAAGACAATGGAGTTACTCCTTTAGCTTTGTGCTTCAGTGCTGAAGGTCCCTGGCAGAGCTAGGTGGGAAATACTTTTCCCATCCTGAGAACATTTTCAAGTTTTTGACATTTTCCCTTTTTTCATCAGGAGGAAAATGAGGCTTTTCATTTTTTTTTATTTGGGTGGGATGTGGGAGACCCATGTTCAAGTCCCTACTTTAGTTGATTCAGAGCAGCAAGATGAACCCAGTTTTTCCACATGCCAGGTGACTGTTTTTCCCCTAGCCATCAGCTTATTGGCTCTTTAGGGAAGGGAGGGCTCTCTCTCTCTCTCTCTCTCTGAGCCAGCCTAGTGAAAATGAGCAAGTGAGTGAGGGTAGGGAGAGTGAGTGACAGAGGGAGGGAGGATAAAGGTTGGGGTGCAGGACAGAGTGCGGGCTCTGGGGTGGGGCTGGGGATGAGGGGTTTGGGGTGCAGGAGGGGGCTCTGGGCTTGGGACCAAGGGGTTTGGAGGGTGGAAGGGGGATCAGGGCTAGAGTTGGGGCACGGGAGGGAGTGCTGGCTCTGGGCGTCACTTACCTCAGACAGCTCCTGGAAGCAACAACATATCCTACCTTTGGCTCCTACACAGAGGCGCAGCCAAGTGGCTCTGCATGCTGTCCCATCTGCAGGTGCCACCCCCACAGCTCCCATTGGCTGTGGTTCCCAGCCAATGGGAGCTGCGAATCTGACGCTTGAGAAGGAGGCAGCATGTGGAGCCCCTGGCTGCTCCTACATGTAGGAGCTGGAGGAGGGACATTCCACTGCTTCCGGGAGCTGCGCGAAGCCAGGGCAGTCAGGGAACCTACCTTAGCCCCACTGCGCTTCTGACCGGACTTTTAATGACCTGGTCAGCAGTGCTGACTGAAGCCACCAGGGTCCCTTTTAAATTGGAGACTTGGCAACCCTAGTACAGCGCCTAGTTCTGTGGGCCCTGATATCAGCCCATGCCGTTAGGGGGTTCAGGAATACAAATAATAATCAGGATGACGGCTATAGTGTTCACACTGAGAAATCCTGCCAGCTCAAATTAACCCAGAACAGCCCTTTGCGTTTGGCTTCAGAAGCACATTTGGGACCTAATCAATGGGTATGGGACAGTGGTCCTTTTTCCTCGCCAGTGCTATGGCCGGAGAGCTCCTGTCTTGCTGCTCAGAGTAAGCGCCCAGCTGGAGCGTACGGGGTGGTTAAGTGCTGGAATAAATTGCCTAGGGAGGTGGTGGAATTTCCATCAT
This sequence comes from Chelonoidis abingdonii, assembly GCF_003597395.2. NCBI lineage: Eukaryota > Metazoa > Chordata > Testudines > Testudinidae > Chelonoidis > Chelonoidis abingdonii. The sequence goes on along the minus strand of NC_133773.1, from coordinate 143,922,117 downwards.
TGGAGATTTTTAAGAGCAGGTTGGACAAACCCCTGTCCAGAATGGTCTAGATAATCCTGAGTCCTGCCATGAGTGTAGGGGACTGGACTAGATGACCTCTCGAGGTCGCTGCCAGTCCTACACATCTATGATTCGAGTTTGTACCAACCTGCATGCCCTGTGAGGGGGCATATCACAGCACCCCGGCTCTGCTGCCCAGAAGACCATGTTAGAAACATTTGGACCCAGGGTCAAATCAACTTTTCAGCTCAGTTGTTCCTCTCCTGCATTCACATCTTCAGCCTGGGACTCCAGTGCCTCCAGCACCCCCAATCCCTGAGTACAGTGAATGGGTGTTAACTGTCTGCTAGCAGGGACTACGGAGAATGTCCCTTTGACTGCACACGGAGGGGCAGCTAGTCAGGTGCTGCTTTGTGAAGTTCAGTGAAACCAAATCCACAGGCAGAGCTGAGCGCAGGTGTGGCAATGGTAAGAAAGAGGCAGCGGTAGCACTGGAAGCCCCCATCCCCTGAACTTCACTGGACAAAGCCCAGTGGCGAGATGGAGGGACCAGTTGGGCAGGAGGATGGACAAGATGTGACCTGCAGTCAAAGGTATTACTCCCCATACCACCTTCAACTTCTGGGAGTCAGTGGAAAAGGAGGGTTGGGATGTGGTCACAGCTCATGCCCCGAAGCAGGCAACGTAGAGTGGACAGACACGCTGTTCCCTCTCAGGAAGCAGCGTTCTGTGAGCAACCCTCTCAGCACCCTGGACAAAGATCGCTAGAAGGACAAGAGCACAGAACTGGCAGCAGGTCCCCTCGCCACCTGCAGAAGCTCAGGTATTGGGGCTAAGGAGTTGAAAGGCAAAACTCTGGGAAATGAGTTACCAATCCATGAGACAGAGGAGAAGGAGGTGAGTTTCCAGCTAATTAGAGATCAGCCTCTCCCTAAGCCCTTTAGCTCAGACCCAGGGCTGTGTTCACTCCATTGCTCTAATCTAGGTACTTACATGGCCCCCATTAGGCCGTACTGTAGGCCGTGCATGAACAATACAAGAAGTAAAGATACAAAGGTTAACAATGGACAAAGCGTAAAGTCACACGTGGCCTTGTAACTAACCTGTAGTCAGTAGATACCGAAATAGTCAGAAGCGTGGTGGCCAGTTAATCATCCCTACTGGGATTGGTTACAATAATTAGCACACCAGTCATAAAGCGTGTGATATGATGTATTAACCAATAGTATTAAGTGTAAGTGCGTATATAAGCTGATTCATGATGATGTACATTGGTTGTGCGGTACACCCTGTACCCACTTCCTACACCTGAACCACCTCAGCTCAAGTGTAGTTGGGTTGTATGCCAGTGAAGAAACCTGTGTGGTGAGTCTGGTGTTGAATTGATTTCATGGAGTCCAGCAAACTGGATAAAGTTTTCTCCCAGAATTGGGCGAGGTGTTCTGGGTAAGCTGATTGGAAAAGTTCTCGGCGAGAATCCCAGCACATATAAATATGGGGTCACTGAGGCTTGGTTTACATTAGACTCATGTTGGTATATCTGTGCCTCAGTTTCCCCAGCTGTAAAATGGGGATAATGATACCAACCTCACTTGTGAAATGCTTTGATCTGTGAATAACAAAAATATTCTATAGAAGAATGAGGTGGTCGTTTTATTTTATTATTAATGAAGTCATATATTTTACTGGACTAAAGCGGGAGGGTTTATCCACTTTCCAAAACACTTGTTCACATGTTTAACATTTACACTCATACCTCTAGATGGTCTCATTATTCACATACATGCCCAGGCCTCTTTTTTTTTTTTTTTTTTTGACTCCTGCTAAGATTTTGGCCTCAGTGTCCTGTGGCAAAGAGTTCCATGGGACACGTTTTGGAAAAAACATTGATTAGTTCTGAATTGGCCACCTTTCATTGTCACTGAACGTTCACTTGCTCTTGTGTATAAGATGGGGTGACCAGACGTTCTCACTCCCCCTTCTCTAGCCCCTTCATTATGTTGTGTGGGTTGTTTATTATCCTTTCTGCGATGGGCTTGGTGTTCTTGCTTTGACAGGGAGCTAGACTGAAGAGACTGCTAGCTTGTATTCCTAACTTCCATGAGCATGTCATGTCTTATAGTTTGGGGGTGTCTCTGTCCCATCAAACCCCTACTAGATCCGTTCAGATCCTTAAATGACAGCAGATAGGCCACTGACTATCATGCTAACCAATATTGGCTCATAGTCACCTTGAGCTCCCCTATGTGTCTGTCTGCCGGTCTGTCTCTACCTGTCGCCTCTTGTGTTGTATTTTGTTTGTAGGCTTTGCAAGGTAGAGATGGTGTCCTTGTTCTGTGGGAGCATAATGGGCCCAGAGGCATTACTGCACTACCAGTAATAGGTACATGAACATCTGAAGGCTAAATCACGAAACAGCTGCCATTTTACAGTGGAGAATCCCAAAGCCCTTTCTAAAGTTGCACAAGTGTCATTGTCTTGCATTTTACAGCTGGGAAACTGAGGCACAGAGAAGCTCAGTAACTTGCCAAGTCACCCAGCAGGCCAATAACACCACCGGGAGTAGAACCTGCCTCTCCTGACTCCAACTCTGATGCTGTATCCACATTGCTATGCCAAATAGCCACCTTATTCCCTTTATTCAATCACCATTTTTTCCTAGCAGTCAGCTCTGTCCTGTGGCTCGTCACAGCAGACAGGCCTTGGTGTGAATCTGTGATTCTCTCCAGGGTGCAGGGCCCCACACCACCACCTACCCTTAGTGTGTAGGAGTATTGTCTGTCCTTGCTGTGGGTCAGCTCCCTGAAATCAACAGTCTCTGGCAGCACAAGCCCTGCCTGCCAGGCCTCTGTAGTCCTCACTCTCTCTGTTTAAGTAGTGATAGGCACACGCCAACCCCTGAGTCCCTGGAGCATTGCCTGCCGTGCCGAGCCCCTGTTCCACTGGACACAGCCCTGCTATTCCCAAAGGCACAGCACAAACCAGCTTGCAAGAGTCAAGTCAGGATCAGCGCTTGGCCAACATCACAGCACTTAGATACATTTTTAGTGCAAACAAGAATGAATTTATTACCAAAGATTCAAGAAATAGTGAGTAAGAATGTTGGATACAAAAGGTTCTCTATAAAACAAAATCATAACGTGCATTCTAGAGACTAAACTGAACTAACAGGTTACCCTCTTGTCTAAAGAAGCTAATCTCACCCAAAGTCTGCAGCATTTTCAGCCCAGGCTGGCTGAGATGCCGATGCAATCACGCAGTCCACTTATTTCCTAGGTGCAGGATGCCAGGATGTCATCTTGGCCTTCTAGAAATTCCCCCCAAGTTCATTGTCTTTGCTCATAGAGAGGATAACCTCCCCTGGCTTGTTTTCTCCTCACACCCCAGTCCTGTTGACATCACATCTCTTCGTTAACATTTGACTTTGTATGTAAATGGGTAGCTGTTGTATTAGATTACAATGCTTAATTTACATGCTGACAGAGAGATACATGTTTCTTTTCTCTCGATCTAGGGCATGTCACCTTTTGATGATTTGCTTTTACCTTACATGCTTAAGGACATAACTTTCTGGTATAGATACAGAACTCCTTGCACAGCATACACACAGACGTGTCACAGGGATGTTGATGACCAATGAACCAGTGCAACATCAGCTTTCATTTGGTGAACCAGAATGGACATGCTATGTTCAGGAGATTTCTGTAACCCCTTTGTATCTCCTTGTCAGATGACATTAAGAGATTCTTGGGTCAAAGAATTGAAACCCTCACTGGAAGCAAACCTGTCTCTTTCTCAGGCTCCCATCTGAGGACCTTTAATTTATTGGAGGTCAGGACAAGAGAAAATGGGTTCAAACTGCAGTAAGGAGGTTATGGAAGCTCCTTCACGGGAGGTTTTCAAAAGAAGGCTGGAGCCCTCTGTCTGGGATGGGTTAGACACAACAATGCCTGCGTCTTGCCAGGAGGTTAGACTAGATGACCCTTGCGGTCCTTTCTAACCCTATGATTCTATGGTTAATGAGTTTATTAGCCTCACAGTGCCCCCTACAGGAAGGCAGTATGAGCACTAAGGTACAGATTATGCAAAATAGCTAGGGGGTCTGTGGCACAGTCAGGATTTAAACCCAGATTTTCAGAGTCCTTGTCCAGGCTGCTAAACATCAGCCCACATTGGCAGCCTGTGGCGTCATACCTCAGCCTTCAAGTTTGAAGAATAGCAAGCGACACACACACACATATACAGGGCATGATTCCCTCTGTGTTCAGCTGAGCAAATAACTCTTCCAAGGTCACCCTGTGTCAGTGCAGATGTGGTGGCCTCGAGTTTTACTTTTTCTCCATCTCTTGTTATAACCAAAAAAACCCCAAAAACCGAATCCTGAGAATTTAGAAAACCCATTCATGGTTTCCATCCAGCGCACTAACTTAGAAGAATAATAATAATCGTATCGATGGCCTGGGGTGTTTACTTTGGCCACGGGAATGATGGGGATGTTCCAAGTTCAGCTGAACTGATTCGACATGTCAGGGAATGTTCCATTTCTCTGCTCCAGAGGCTTTGCTGGGAGCTCTGTAATGAACAGCAAATAAAGAGAGAGAGAACCCTCACCCCCAGCCCCTCACTGTTGCCTTCCTCCCCCCCTCCCATTGCAAACCGAATGTGGAAACAGCAAGTCAGATTTTCCTTAAATAAAGCAGCCCGGCCACATGTAACACTATGCTACAAGCTAATTACATGTTAAAGGCTACCAGGTCAATATTGCCTTGTTAACCTTGTCAGGCTGATGAGAGAAGGAAACTCCTGTTGGCCCCTGGGGTCTGGAAGGGGAAGGGGTGGAGGATTCATCCATGGAGTTAGAGGATCTAACATGACAGCAGGCGTCTGGCTCTCTCTTTGTGCTTTATCTCCAGGGCCGCCAATGTTCGGATTGAAGTTAATATATTTCCACTCCTGGCTTCTCAGCCATCTGCCCAGATCTCGCCATTCTCTTCCGCAGGCCTCAGCTTGGAGCTGCCAGGCCTGAGGGATTCTGAGATATTTCTTCATCCCAGAGCTGGTATCACAGCCTATCTCCAGGGTATGGAACCTGGCCCAGGACTCACTGGATGAGGCTCTCTGTGTTCTGCAGGAGGTCATACTGGATGATCACGACAGGCCTTTCTGGCCTTAATATCTAGGATCTTGGGAACAGTGAGATGGAAGAAGCGGTGGAAAGAAGGACATGGGCTAGATGATTATCACACGCTTCAGCATCAGGATTGCTCCAATTAATTTAGCTGAGGAAAAGGGCCCTTTTATTTGAGGAAACTTCATGCTCTTTCTCAGGTTGTAACCGATCCTCCAATAAGCCACAATTCTGACCAATGTGTTCATTCTTTGCAATGGTTCCTGGGACATTTTGTGCTCACCAGTGTTACCTGTTTAGGGCCTGTGACACACAGTTGAGCTGTTGTGATTCCAGCCAGAAGACAGCAGCAGTAACACACGCACAGAAGACACTTCATTGCAATCGAGGCCCCGTGTACTCCCCGGAAACTTGGACCTAAATTCTTTAAGAAGAGCTCAGGAGTCGATAATGCTCAAGAGGACGTTCAGTTCTGCAGCAGCTTCAGATAAATTCCCCCAGAGCTGGGTTTTATTCAGTATGATAATGAACAATGGACTCAGCATAGCATCCCCACATGGTGAATTTTTGTCTATGCTGTGTGCAACTGGGCTTCCTTGCGGGGCGCTCTATAATGGACGCTGTACTCAGTCTTTGCCTTTTATCTGAGATCCAGAGCAAATTTAATTGTGCTTTGGCAGCAGCGTATGTCGACCTAAAGGCAGCCTTTGATTGTGTCAACAGAACTGCCCTGTGGCAGGTCCTACAAGGCTTCCCAACATCTTCCTGAGGTTGACTCAAGATTTATATAAAGGCTTAGAGGCATGGGTGTGATGGAGGACTTTGAGCTCCAATGGGTATTATACGAAAGCTGCAGTGAAGCAGGGCTGTGCCCTGACTCCTGGCCCTGTTTTGCCCAGTGGATTGGCTCCTGGAACACAAAGACCGGTATAATTGTTGCTTCAACCTCTTTTATCACCCTGGATTATGTGAATGACAATGTCTTCTTTAGCCTGTCGCAAATGACCTTAAAGATGCACGAGAGAGCGTCCAGTGTGTGGGAGTAGGCCTTAGGCTAAGGGCTTCTTGGACAAAACAAAAATCCAGAGGGTCAGCCCCAAAGTTGGGATACAAGGGGTCTGTGGTGCTCGACCAGCTGTAGAAGTAGTGGATGATTTCATTTATCTAGGCAGTAAATTGCCATCACACAGGCGCAGCCAGTCAAACATCCTAGGGAGAAGTGGTTTAGCGGCTTAAGTCATGAAGGACCTGCCCGGGGTCTGGAGACAAAAGAAGGGGAAATTGTATACACAGACACGGAGTTCTCAAACCTGTGTACTTCTGATCCTTCTGTATGAACCTGAAACATGGATGCTACTTAAACAAGACATCAGGAGGCTGAAGACATTGCATACGCGTTGCTGGTGGCAACTACTGGGCATAAGATGGTTTGATTTGATCAGCCATAGGGATATATTATTGAGAACTGGCCTCAAGAGGATTAAAGACATCATCAGTCACCACCGGCTGGCGCTTGTTGGTCACATAGCCAGATTGGGAGATAAAGTCCCCACACATCGAGCCCTGGAGATCGACCTGAGGTCAGGAGAGGACACTGTACGACCACAGTCATCTGGGATTAAGCTGGCTGCACCAGATCTGTAAGGATCCTGTGGAGCTTTTAGACGCTGGGAATTAAGCCTTGTGATGTGACAGTGGCCATGTGGCACCATGGACCCCTGCTACCTAAGTGTCTTGTTATTGTAGAATATCACTTTTAATTGAAATGGCTCAGCTGCCTTGTAAATGTTGTACTGGGAGAAGGGCTGGGGAGTGACAGATGTTTTGAGCTCTAGAGTGGTATGGGAGACAGTTTGAGCTAGCTGGGGAGGCATAACCTGCTAAATCTATTACGGTGTTGACCTCTGAATTATCATCATTAGGGTTTTTTTTGTGTTAATGAGCCGTTGAGGTGAATGAGGCAGTTTGCAGTTCTCAGAGATTTTGTCCCAGGCTATTTGCAAACTCAGGCAGGCTTCACTGCATCTGCTTACAATTGGTTCACATTTTCAATGACACTTTCATAATCCTGAGGGCTAGCCACATTAAAAGACAGAGTAATTAATGTTTGTAAAGTGCTTGAAAGTCCTTGGGCGTGCATGTTATAAAGAATCAAATATTACTCCAGTCACCAGGTGGGAACTAGGTGTTATATTTTTTAGAGTGACCATAAACTCTAAGTCTGAATGACTTTTATTTTAACTTAAAGTGAACAGTATGATTGAACACAAGAGTGCTGCGTGTATGTGTCCCTGTGTGTGTGTGTGTGGCGAACATAAAAATGACCATACTGGGTTAGACCAAGGTCCATCTCGTCCAGTAACCTGTCTTCTGACAGTAGCCAATGCCAGATGCTTCAGAGGGAATGAACAGAACAGGGAACTTATTGAGTGATCCATCCCGTCCATCAGTCCCAGCTTCTGGCACTCAGCTAGGGACATCCAGAGCATGGTGTTGCATCCTTAATCAACTTGGCTTGATTACCTGTCCTCTATGAACTTATCTAAATCTTTTATGAACCCAGTTATACTTCTGGCTTTCATAGCATCCCCTGGCAATGAGTTCCACAGGTTAAAGGTTTTCTGAAAGTCCAAGTATACTATAGCCACTGGATCACCCTTGTCCACATGTTTGTTGACTCCCTCAAAGAATTCTAATAGATTGGTGAGACGTGTTCCTTTTACAAAAGCTGTGTTGACTCTTCCCCAACAAATCATGTTTATCAATGTATCTGATAATTCTGTTCTTTAGTATAGTTCCAACCAATTTGCTTTGTACTGAAGTTAGGCTTACTGGCCTGTAATTGCCAGTATCACAACTAGAAGCTTTCTTAAAAATTGTTGTTACATTAGCGATCCTCCAGTCATCTGGCACAGAAGCTGATTTAAATGATGAGTTACATACCACAGTTAGTAGTTTTCCAGTTTCACATTTGAGTTCCTTCAGAACTCTCGGGCGAATAGCACCTGGTCCTGGTGACGACTTACTGTTTAATTTATCAATTTGTTCCAAAACTACTTCTATTCACACCTCATTTTCAGACATTTCCTCAGATTTGTCCCCTAAAAAGAATGGCTTAGGTTTGGGAATCTCCCTCATATCCTCTGCAGTGAAGACTGATGCAAATAATTTATTTAGTTTTTCCACAATGGCCTTGGCTCCTTTAGCACCTTGATTGTCCACTGGCCCCACTGATAGTTCAGCAGGCTTCCTGTCTCTGATGTACTTAATTATCATTATTATTATTTTGCTGTTAGTTTTTGAGTCTTTTGCTAGTTGCTCTTCAAATTCTTTTTTGGCCTCCCTCATTATACGTTCACACTTGACTTGCTGGAGTTTATGCTCCTGTCAATTTTCTGCAGTAGGATCTGACTTCCATTTGTGAAGGATGCCTTTTTGCCTCTCTCCGCCCCTTCTACTTTGTGGGTTAGCCAGGGTGGCTCTTTTTTGGTCCTCTTACAATGCTGCAGCTGCAGTGACTCCAAGAACAAAATGCCTGATGGTTCTGCACACAGAGTGGTGTCGAAGTCACAGTACGTGGGGAACCAAGACAACACAACTTCATGGCGATGTACGTAGGTTCACTTTCACGCACTAAGCCCTTCTTCCCAAAAGGCAAAAGTAGCTCATGCATCAGTCCTTCTTGTGCAACATCCCCTTGTATGTCCTGACATTCAGGGTCCAGTCCAAGCTACAGAAGGGCCCCAAATCAAACTTCTCAACGCCTGATCCCAGTGCTATATATTTCTGAGACAGCACAAGGTCCTAAATGAAACCATGCGCCAGGTACAGGCAGTGGGTTCTCAAATAATGATTTACAAGACATCCATGGGTTACAAGCAAATGTGATATTGTTGCCAGGCTCTGAGGCTTGGCTCGTAACCTTTTATTGGCTCGACCTTAAGCATATTGTTCTCCCTTATTGCAGAGCCCTGTTTTCTACCAGCAAGCCATCAGGAATGAGTTAAGCCAGGGCCAGTCCTTCTGGGTCACCTCCCTCGCTTCCTTTCCTTTACCTGACAGCCCCAGTGTGGCAACGATCTTTAACTTCCCCCTGTCGGGACCTGAGGTGCCTCTCGAAGGTAGCCTTGGGGAGCCTGAGGCAGTGATGATGGATGTTGTGGCTACTGGCCGTATGCTGACCCTCACTGTCATCACGATGCTCCTGGAACTGGCTGGATTGGCGTCCAGGAGAATGAGGAGCTTTGCTTTAGCCCTGGGAGAGACACTGGCAGGAATGAGGAGGCAGTGGGGTCCCTGGGGTAGAGCACCGGCTGGAGATTCAGGATGGAGAGAAAAGGTCATCCAGTGGGTAGCACACTAGGCCTGTTGTGCTATAGACTTTCAGTGTGATCTTGGGCACGTTTCTTGGGGCCAGTGGGAGTTCGGTGCCTCCATAGCTTAAAAAAGCCTGAGCCTGAGCCTGAGCCTCTGTGTCTTAGTTTCCCGTCCATACAGTGGGAATAATAGCAGGTCTGTAAGGGTGGTGAGGGTAGCAGATCAGCACTGTAGCTAAATGCACTCCTGGGGTTTTCTGCTCTGCAACCCGGGCATGTCACTTCCCTTCTTTGGGTCTCACTTTCCCTTCTCACTCTTGTCTGTTACATTGGTAAGAGGACACGGGTGGGTCTGTTTCCTACTGGGTGTTTGTATAGTGCCTACCATGGTGGCTGGGGCCTTGAGGTGTGATTGCGTTACAAACAGCAGAGGCAGGGGGCAAGTTTTTCCCTGCAAGGCCCAGCCAATGGGCGGCAAGCTGGACCTGCAAAAAGCCCCGTATGGTTCCATTCAGGTGCCCGTTCAGTCTTCCATCGTGGTGAGAATACAAGCAGTGCTAGCCAGGTGGATTTTCGGATGCAGAATCTGGGGAGCCAGTCCCTTGCTCTTCCAGCCTATTTCACACAGGCCAGCCAGCGGACGGCGATGGTTTTGCTCAAGGCTTCATAGCCCCTCGCCAGGCCCCGAGGCGTCTGCACTCAGATTTTCACTTGAATTGGCTCAAAGTGAAAAGAGAGACATGCCCCATCTCGACCCCTTAAAAAAAAAAAAAAAAAGAAAAAAGAGAGAGGTTGATGATGGGTTGGTGATGAGATGAGCTAATATTTACAGATCCAAGGCCCTGGAAGAGCTTTGAGCACGGCAAGCGACCCGGTTTGCGCTTCGGCTGCACTCAGCCCAGCCACCAATCGCGCAAGGGTGAGGACATTTACCGGATGAGTCCTCTGTAGTATCTTCTGTTGGTTGACAAACCCAACAGCAGCTCTGCCTGTCTAAGGTACTTACCTGGCTCTTATCTGTGCACCTCACAAGTGCTAATATATTTACCCTCCCAAGTTTGCTGGGAGATGGAGAAATAGGGTGCACAGAGACTAATTAGTAGATTATTTTATAAACCAGAGGGACAGCTATGATCATCTAAGCTGATCTGCACAACAGAGACCATGGGACTTCCCTGAATTAATTCCTGTTTGAACTAGGACAGATCTTTTAGAAAATCACCAAGTCTTGATTTAAAAATTGCCCATGATGGAGAATCCACCATGACTCTTGGTAAGTTGTTCCAGTGGTTAATTACCCCCACATGCCCAGCTTTTCTCTACCTTACTGGTTAGAAATTTACACCCAGGCTGGCTCAATAGGATGTTTTCAAGTTGTATGCTCAGTAACTGACAGTTTTTCTCTGGAAGTGAAAGTCAGGAGCGCCGGCTGCGAAGGGAAGGATGGACCCCACTGACTTGCCTTTCCCAAGCAGAAACTAAGGACCGGCCCACGGCTCTCTTGCCAAACGGACCCAATTCCTTGCGAGGTAATTGTCTCTCTGGAAGTGAAAGTCAGGAGCGCCGGCTGCGAAGGGAAGGATGGACCCCACTGACTTGCCTTTCCCAAGCAGAAACTAAGGACCGGCCCACGGCTCTCTTGCCAAACGGACCCAATTCCTTGCGAGGTAATTGTCTCTCTGGAAGTGAAAGTCAGGGAGGAAGGGCCCCTGATTCTCTGTGTGTCCTTCAGTGAGTCTCCTAGGGCAAAAGTTTCAAACCTGAGTGCCTAAAGTTAGATGCCCGCATCCATCCTCTGGCACCCAAATAGGTAGCGGTGCTGACCTCCCCGCCATTGACTAGTCAATGCTTGACACCTCTGAAAAAAACAGGCCATTTAACTAGATGTCTAATTTAGTCCTCCAAGTTTGAAAAATATGGTCTTAGCCACTCTGCCTAAATTTCCCCTGGTGTGAAATTGGAGTAATAATACCTTCCTACCACCCAAGCATGATGTGTGACTCAACATAGGCCTTGTCTACTCTGAGAGGTGCACCCTCTTAACTAAAGGAATGAACTGAAACCAGACGAGTTAAACCAGCGCAAGGCCTTGAGTGGGGGCTCTAATTTCAGTTGGACAGCAGCTTTGTCTCACTGCACCTCACTTCACCATCTGTAAAATGGGGATAACAGCACTGCCTTACTTGGCAGGAGGGTGTGTGTGCGGATAACAATGGTAAAAATTGTGAGGTATGTGGATCCTATTGTAATGTGGACCACTGACCTTTGGCGAGTCACTTACCTTGGCTGTGCCTCAGTTTCCCCGATTGGTGCAAAGAGCTAGCAATATTTCCCCATCCTTGGAAAGTGCTTTTCACTCTTTGCCTGAGTCGTGCAGCTTTCATTACATTGGCACTAGCTGTGTCTATTTTTAAGCCATCTGAAGACATGTCTGCATAAGCATTGGAGGCTGGGCTGGGAGGGGAAACCAGGAAGAGAGAGTTGCCAAGCAGACTTCAGTTTTATATTTATATATAAAAATCTAATAACAATTGGTTCCAGAAAAGGGGTGATCGGCCCCACTTGCCAGCTGTACCTAAAACAGCTGTCCCTGCACCAGCTCAGACCACATCCAGATGTGCCAGATTACCCCACCCTGAAGCTGGAGCTGTTCAACCTTCCCTATTTATTTTGCTCATGTTTCCCAGAAAGATCCTGGGATTTGCCAGAACCAGGAAGAATCTGAGAAAAAACACCCTTCTTCTCCTGAGATTTCTAGCCTCCACATATGCTAATCGGAGGCTGTCAGAAAAGCATTTGAACAATTGGGTGCTTCTTGGAAGGTGATCTCAGATACTTTGAAGGTCCATCTGTCTCTAGGCTGAATCCCATCTCAGACAGGTTGTTTTAGAGCAGCTCTATAGCTTGTTACTCTTGTGGTCCCTTTTTGACCCGAGCAGCTAGGCAAAGTTTGGGGCCCTGTGGGCATTCCAGTTGGGAGTAGAAATTGGTGGTAGTCTGGAATTCCTTTCATGCAGTTCTGTTTATTAACAAAGAATGCACCAAAGTCCTGTGTCTCCGAATGTGGAAGGAATCAAATCGCAGGGCCCGGCTTCTTTTGCTCGTAGCACCAAGTGCACTCTTCAGCCTGCACCCCTGACCCGAAAACCTCTCCCCAGGATCAACCACATGCTTTCAACTGCTGCTTTGGGCTGTGTCACGGAGTCTGGGGGTTCCAGCCCTGCACCCCTCTTCCTGGGACCCACAGTGACTTTTATCCAGCCAGTAAAACAGAAGGTTTATTGGACAACAGGAACACAGGTTACAGCAGAGCTTGCAGGCACAGTCAGGACCCCTCCACTGAGTCCTTCTGGGCTGTCCAGCTCCCCCAGAGAGGGGCTTGAAGACCATACTGAAGTGACCTCCCCCCTGCTTGATAGGTATTTCATAATAAGTATTGCCAGCCACCTGCCATATTCCCGGAATGTAGCCCAATCTTCCGATTGGTTATTGTCAAGATCCACCCTCTGCTGTTATAAGTAGAGCGTATGCGGCTTGCTCTCGGCGTCCTTATGCTTGGCACCCTGGCACTTGAGGCCTCGCTCTGCTGGCCTCGTTCTGGCACATTGATATTACTACACCTGTGGTCTCGAGTTAGTTGTCCCCTTGAGTGTTAACCAGGGTCTGCGCAAGTACCTGACACTGATGTGGTGCCGCCCTATATATTGGGCGAGTTGGGAGTCTACACATAGAGCAGACTCTTCTCCACTTGTGTGCGACAGGTTCCATACTGTAAATGACTCTCTCTGCATCGCGTTGAGGGCAGGCTGTGCGCTCATTCCTCATACTCCAGCTCTCATCTGCCCTCCTCCGTGCAAGCCCGGACTATTCCAAGCGCAACTATTTGAGAGTCCAGGCTAAATCGCTATGTGCAACTGCGTGCTGCAGGGGATTTCTTCCGGAGGTTTCTGGTCCTCTTCAACACACAGCCTCAGGTCAGGACGGGCACTGCTCATACATGTGTCCCAGTATGAACAGGTCCAGCAGTCCTTTTAGTTTGGGCCCCCGCTGTCCACTTGCGGGCATATCACCCTCCGCGGTTGACCAGTTGTAGATATGTGATCTCACGGGTTGTTAACGCTGACTCCGGAACCTTTTCCGGTACATCTCAGGAGTCAGCCAAACTCGCGGAGCAGGGCCTGTTGAACAGTTCATAGTCCCCCGCCTCCGCCCCTTTCAGTCGGCTGTACACCTCCACGGCCGTGGAGTCCAGTAAGGGGGTGAGAACACGCGATCCTGTCTTGCAGGGCCAACACCCGTGCAGCTCGCAGGCATTCTCAAAGGCCGTCAGGAAGGTATCTATGTCCTCCCCCTCCTTACGCGAGGCAGCAAGTGGCTTATCAAAGTTCGTGTAGGCTTGGGTCCCCCTCACTCACCGCAGCCGGGGCCTCATGCGCTCCTCAGCCAGGCCAGCTCCAGCTCATGTTTACGCTGTTTCTCCTTCTCCTCCAGCTCATGTTTTACGCTGGTTCTTCTTAGTTTACGCTGGTTTCGCTTCTCCTCCAGCTCATGCTGGCGCTGGTTCTCCCTTCTCCAGCTCATGTTTACGCTGGTTCTCCTCATGTTACGCTGGTCTCCCTTCTTTCCAGCTCATGCTGGTGCTGGTTCTCCCTCATGTTTACGCTGGTTCACCTCTTCCTCCAGCTCTTGCCTCTTTAACTCCGCCCCTGTCTCAACCCTTTCCTCTTCCAGCCACAGCTGCTCCACAGCTTGTCGAGCGTCGCCGGGAGAGATCCCCTGCTGGGAGTCTTTGCTGCCCGGATCCCTGCTGGCCGGGGGGTCACGGTGCCCTCGGCATTCGCTGGGCTCCTCCCGCGCCCTTCCCTAGGCCTAGGAAGGGGGGTCTCGGGAAGTCATCGCCGCGGCTGACCACTCCCCGGGGGGACAGCACTGGTGATGCGCTGCGACTGCACCGGCTGCTCTCCGGCTCGCTCCTCGAGACAGCGGGCTCCGGTCTCCCTCCTCCAGCTGGGCAATCGCTGGTCCTTGGTAGCCTCCCTGTGCGCAGCCCCCTCTGCTTGCACAGCTCCAGCAGGTCACACTTGCGCCGCTCGGGCGTACATCTTCCTGCTGGCCACTCACAGGTCGGGGTGCTCGCACGCTCCCCACGGTTTCCAGGGACCCCTAGTGCACCAGCCCTTCTTGAGGTCACCACTCTCTGCAGGGCTCGAGCTGTAACTCCTCCGCCCCTGGGACCACTCGCTGCAATCCCCGCGGGGACCCTGTTACTGCATAGTCCTTCTCACTGGGCACGCACTCCCAGGGGTCTCTCCCTTCGTTTTACTGCTCCCAGTCATTACTGCAGAAGCGCCCGTCCCGGGGTGCAGATATCTCCCCTAGCCACCAGTTGTCACGAGTCTGGGAGTGTCGGCCCTGCACCCCTCTTCCTTGGGACCCACAGGACTTTTTATCCAGCAGTAAAACAGAAGATTGGATTTTTGGACAATCAGGAACACAGGTTACAGCAGAGCTTGCAAGTGCACAGTCCAGGACCCCTCATCGAGTCCTTCTGGGGTTCAGGGTGCTTATCCCAGCTAGGATCCCTGAATTCCGCCACAGCCCCAAACCAAGCAAACGTCTGCCTTTCCTCCTCGCCGAATCCTTTGTTCTCTCCCTCCGCCCAGGTGCCCCCTCCTCCCTGCCGGTTCGGTTACGCGGCTGAGCACCTGTCCATCACCTAAAGTCTCCGCCCTGCTTTCCCGTTCCCCACACAGACAGTCCCTACTCCATCACAGGTGCCTCTCACTCTATCTGCTGTTGTTGGACCTCAGGCCTGGTCTACACTAATGGTTAGGTCAACATAGAATCATAGAATATCAGCGTTGGAAGGGACCTCAGGAGATCATGTAGTCCAGTGGTCTCCAAAGTGGGGTGTGCGCAAGAGGATCCTTTGGGGTGCGCAGCAGGAGAGCGCCGCCAGAGCAGTGCTGCATTTTTTTTTTCCCTTCAGTCAGTTTGGCCGGGAGTCTAGTTTTGTTTGTTTGGTTTTTTTTTTGCTTCGACAGTTTGCGCGGGAACAGGGGGTGCGTGCTCAAATTTTTTTACTGATAGGGTTGCAACCAAAAAAAGTTTGGAGACCAATTGATTTATCTAATAGCAGGACCCTTTCCCCACTAATCTGCCCAGCCAGGGCTTTGTTAACTCTGAATCTCAAAAGCCTCTAAGAAAGGATATTCCACCATCCCTAGGGAACCCATTCCAGTGCTTCACCACACCTTCCTTGAGAAGTTTTTTAAATACCAACCTAAACCTCCCCCACTCAACGTGAGACCACTCGTTGTTGTATTCCAACCTAAAATCTGCCCAGCCAGGCTTTGTCAACTCTGACCTAAAACTCTAAGAAAGGATATTCCACCCATCTCCTAGGGAACCCATTCCAGTGCTTCACCACCTCCAGTGTGAAAGTTTTTTCTTAATATCACCCTAAACCTCCCCATTGCAACGTGAGACCACTGCTTCTTGTGTCTTGTCCATCGTCATCTGCCACCACTGAGAACAGCCAAGCTCCATCCTCTTTGGAACCCCCTTTCAGGTAGCTGAAAGCAGTTATCAAATCCTCCCTCATTCTTCTCTTCTGCAGACTAAACAATCCCAGTTCCCTCAGCCTCTCCTCATAAGTCATGTGCTCCAGCCCCCTAATCATTTTTGCTGCCCTCCGCTGGACTTACATAAGCTGCCTTGCATTGACCTAGCTTTGAAAGAGTCTTCACTTAAATTTGGCTCCTGCTGACGTAAGTGCCTCTCTACAATGACTTAGAGCGGCCTAGAGTCATGGTCGATGTACTTAGGTCAACGCTGTGTCCGTGTAGACACTGTGTTGCTTATATCGACTGTTACTGGCTTTCAGGAGCCGTCCCACAATGCCCCACACTGAGTGTGCATTTGATACAAGCGCTGCTGGTGAGGGCGTATCCTGCCGACATAAGGAGCCAAGTGTACCTATGTAATGCCAATAGACCCCCGTCATCGGTGCGAAGGATCGAACCTGGGACCTCTGAAGCTTAGCGTGTGAGACTCTACTGCATGAGCTAAAAGCCATGTGCCTCTTAACCAACATTGTAGCAGACACATCAATTTCTAGGTGGTGTAGGTGCCACTAGAGGGGGACAGAGCACCACGCCAAGCAGGCCTGGGTTACAACATCCACAAGTGATTTAATAACTGCGGCGGCTGTATGCTGACGTTAGGTTGACATAATTTTGTAGTGTGGACATGGCCTCATTTTCTGTGAGCTCTCTCTCCCCTCCCCTATACCTAAACAAAATTCAGCCAAAAGCTGCTGGAAGGTTTTCACACACACCTTTTGTGTAAAGTGGGACTTACGCTTACAGCTATGTTAATTGACGGGGGAGTTCACACCTTCCAATCTCAATGGGGTTTTAACCCATAACAAACTTTCACCCAGCTCATAACCCCATGTTGATGACCACAGTATAAATATCTCAACCAATTGATAGTGTCCTGGGTATTTAGAAGGCCCTCAGTGTCAGATCTGATAGGTGCATGCTGCACCCATAGAATGTATCTTGTTTCCTTCCCAAAGAGCTTTCTGTGAATTCCTGAGCAGAGGAAGGACAGTGATAAGGGGTATAAACACCAGAACTTAGGGCTTGTCTACACTACCCACTGGATCAGCAGGCAGCGATCTATCCAGCAGGGGTCAATTTATCGCATCCCGTATAGACACAATAAATCAACTGCCGAGCACTCTCCTGTCGATGCTGGTACTCCACCAGAACAAGAAGTGCAAGCGGAGTCGATGGGAGAGCGTCAGCTGTCGACTCACTGCCGTAAGTAGATCTAAGTACATCGACTCCAGCTACGCTATTCATGTAGCTGAAGTTGTGTATCTTAGACTGACCCCGTGTGGTACTGTAGACAAGCCCATAGTGAGCAATTTGTACCAAGTAGTTCAGTGGGTTCTTCTGTTCTCCTTCCAAATTTGTTGTCCCGGAAATGAGAGTGACAGTCCAGCAGCCATTCAGATTTTGTAATTTTCTGAAAGCTGTCAGAGGAATGGGGAAAATGGCACAGAGCAGAACCCTTATCTGCTGAAAAAACAAAGAGGCTTCCTCAGAATGGAATGGTCGGAGACGTTGGGGCAGACCTTCTAATCAAGGCTTCTGAATGCATACTTAATAGGATCTGTGAATGTGCACCTGGGATGCACCACCCCCTGAATTATTGACCCAACCATGTAATGACAAGCAATAACTGTATTTGGAGTAATGGCAAGAGTCCTGAAGCCAGCTAGACATATTGTGTGCCCATAGCTGAGTTGCATCTAGAGAGTGCATCAACGGTACAGTCCTGGAAAAAGTCTTCTCAAAACTTCCAAAAACGTGTCACTCCTATATGGACATCAACTGACAGTTCCCCCAGAGAGGATGAACCTCAAGGATTCCTCTAAAATGATTTTACAGATTCATAAAACTGGTTCGAGGTCACCAACCATTCCCTCCCACTGCTAATTTAAATCATAGAACCTGTAGTTTGGTCAGTAGCTGATTGCATGACTGCTTCGTGTCTGGCCAGGACTTAGGGAGATCCTGGGAAGGAAATGCTAAGTAGCAGAGCCAGAGAGACCCACAGGGTCTATCTGTGCCCAGCAGCCTTGTTAAAAATTACCTTTATATTCAGTACAAAGAGTGCCTGTCTCTTCTCTGCTGTGAGCAGCACTAGCTATCCACTAAGGTCCTTTTATGGCCTCCATCACCACAGTTATCTAGCCCTTGGTATGGTTGGAAATGTACGGGGGATATACCCATTCTGAACTTCATTTAGCCTGCTTTCAATGGGAGTTAGGCAACTGTATACTTTTGAGTGTCTGGGCAGGGCCACTGGTAGGGGAGGAGAGCAGTTTGTCCCAGGCGCCCTGTTTGAGAGGGACCTCAAACCTATGGAATTTGAGTAAGCAGCATTGGGACTGGCACATGGAATTGCAGTGCCACTGGGGGGCTTGGCCCAGCTGCTCTTTTGTCCTCATGGTAATTTTTTTTGGAAGGGTGGTGGGCCTCAGTTTGAGATTTTGCCCCCAAAACCTCTGTGCAACCCTGGCTCTGGGTCTAAGTGGTGCACCCAAGGTCACAGAGAGAGTCTGTGGAAGAGGTGGTAAGGGAACCCTGCTGTTCTGGCCCATGTCTTACGCAAAAGCCCATTCTTTTTCACCCATTGATGAAAAGTTGCAAGGGAGCCAATGAGAGGCGAGGCTGCTCAGCAGGAACTCCTAGTTTCAGAAGCCTGAAGGAATTAGCAATATACAGGGCATAGTGATGTTCTGGACCGGCCTGCAACAGACTCCGCTCTAGAAAACACAGATTTGCTGTGTTACATCTCGTAGTAAAGATGTGAGACCAGCATAGGTACTCAGATGGAGGGGCAATTGCACAAGGGGTTAACAACAGCCACTCCAGGAGGAACTCAGGGATGGGTTAGTAGCTCACGCTCAAAGTTACTTAGCAGCAGAGCAAGTTTAGCAGCAAGTCCCTGCGCTCCTTGAACAGAAGTGGGCTTCCCTTTGGATTACAGTGCAGCGGGCCCTGTGACCATCTAGTTATGAGCTTTGCTCAGCACCGTCCATACCTGTTATTTGGAAGACACCAGAATGATCGGCACTGACGGTGTGTTAGAAATGGTTAAACATTGACAGCTCCCTGCCAGGAGCTGACACTTTGTGAGCAATCTCCTGGCACCTCCAACTTCCGTTGGCTTCGGACGCCATGGAGGGCAGCTCATTCTGACACCCATTTTAGAGCAGTCCCAGTGATTTGCCCTGCTTCCTATTCTGAGCAGATTTCCCCAGGCTTCATAATCGCGGGCCTCGTCTAGACACCTCTTTGTAGTGCCCGGTGGGTATGGCACAGGCCTGGTACTCAGGAGGGCTGGGTTCTGTAGTCACTTAGGCTAACATGTTCATAAGCGGGGGGCTTTTTTGGGGGCGGGGTGCAGAATCAGAGGCTAGTTTTGAAAAGTTTGGCCCCAAACCAATTTGTGCCTCAGTTTCTCTATCTGTAAAAGGGGTGGTCGTGATACCATTCAATGTAAAGTGCTTTGCGCTCTCCGACTAGTACTTAAGGGTAAAGGTATGTCTCCATGCCATTGTAAACCCAGATCTGTGGGATCCAGCCTTGTGGATTTGGTGTTAGCAAGTCTGTGCTTAAGCGTCCACCCTGCATTGTATACGTGGGCTTACAGTTGCTGGATGTGGGTGTCTCAGCTGTGCTAACACATCCATACTGCACTGTGCAGACCTTCTGACTTGGGTCTGTGGCTTGAGCTGTGTCTACACTGCAAAATGACGGGGCTTGGACCCAAGTCACAACAGGACCAAGGCTCTGATCTAACCCTTTAACATGGTCCTGAGTGCTTTTTGACCTGAGCCAAACTGACTTGTGTGTGGACGGAAAGGGGGCTTCAGATCAGACTTGAGTCAGATCATGGGCTTAGCATGCCGCGTAGACATATCCTAGAAGTCCTAACCGAAAACAGGACCCCACTGTGCTTGGTGCTGTACAAACATAGTGAAAGACAGTCCCTGCCTTGAGCAGCTTACAGTGTAAACAGACCAAGGGCAGCAGGAAAGGAACAAACATACAAGCAGAAGACGGAAACTGAGGCACAAGGTGATTCAATGAATCGCCCAAGGCTCCACAGGGGACCGGTGACAGAGCAGGGAATTGAACCCAGATCTTCTGAGTCCTCCAGTGGTCATTTATCACAAGACCAGTATAGTAAAATCAATAGCAACCGGGGCTACTCAGGACTTCACTGGATTGGGCCATTTATACAATGGCCTCTTAGCTTCTGGTTTCAGCCCTCCAAGGAAATTAGCAGGAACAATAATCGTGTTCCTATATAGCGTTAACGGAGGGGGAGAGTCTGTGTCAGCCTGTGGGATGGGGCCCCTGCTCCGAGACACCCACCGCCTTCTCTGTTTATTCCTTCCTGGCGAATGTTTATTAGCAATGTTATTTACAGTTGTTGGCAAAGAGCGCGGCTTGTCGATTTGCGGTGGGGACTTCAGCTGAAAACGAAAGGCAAAGCCTGGCTTTAATTTAAAGCCAAGCTTGGAGGCAGCTGTGTCTCTGGGTACAGTAGGCAGTCACTGGTGAGGCCTTGAGTTTCAAACCAACCCCAACCTTTGAGAAGTCTGCTTGCAATTTTCCTTCTTTCCAAAAGAATGCACTTTCAATGTAATTGAGATTGCATATAAAAGGCCAGACCCAGCCCAGACAGGCTGCACCAGCCAGGGGAACTGGTATCCACCTTTCCATTTAATTGCATATGGTAATATAGGGTTTGGAAGGGTATTTTTTCCTCTGAAGGGTCATAGCTTGTGAAAAAAAAAATCACAGCAGGATACCCTGGGAATTTGGCCCATTTTCTGGCCTAGATGCCAGTCCCTGCTGCTCCATAAATACCTGTTACAAAGTAAATTATTGGGTAAATTTGCTCACAAGGCAGCTTGACATAATTCCCATCTTCGCTTTGTTTCCCATGCCCTGCGCCTGACCTTTGGGAAAGAAGGAGAGGGGAACAAAGCCTGCCTCCCATCTAACAAAATGAGGAGAATGAAATATTTGATAATTATCCAGGCTTCTCCCTTCCCAGCGCATGATTTTCCCCTCAGTTAAGTTTTCAGTATGGGATTTGAGCACCCACATGTGCAATTTAATAGGGCTTCGTATAAATTCAGATATGTTCTGAGTCTACTGTATTTCCAAACAGCAAATGGAAGGGAATGGCAAATTTGCTACTCTGCATGAGTCTTTCTCTCTCTCACACACAGATGTTAAGAGTCCCGTGAGAGTGATTCTGTATCTGATCTTTATCTAAATACAAAATCCTGATGGCCTCAGTTGAGGCTGCAGCCTCACTGTGCTAGACTTGACATGCAGGTGGGAAGACGTAATCTCTGCCCTGATGATCTAAACAGACAAAAGGTGGGAAGGGAAACTGAGTCACAGAGCAGTGAAGGGACTTGCCTAGGGTCATGCAGCAGGTCAGCAATAGAGCCTGGAATAGGAAGAGGTCTCCTGATTCATAGTTTAATGCGCTACTCTGTTCCCTGCTGCTGCCCTCTAAAAGTGTTAGTTGTCCCTGAGAGTAAAAGATAAAAAGCTGATGATTTTCCATAACTTGGTTCCTGATGACAAAGGGACTAAGGCACTGGAAGTCCCATTTTCAGAGGTGACTTCAGCAGTTAAAAGCTTAAGTCCTGTTGATGTGCTGTGAGACATTCACTCCTACATGCTTAGGCCCAGAGTTGGGCACCTTAACTGTCTTTGAGGAGCTGACCCTTACATCACTTTTGAAAACTGGACTTTGGTTCCTAAGTCTCATAGCAGCTTTTGAAAATGTTACCTAACCCCCTAGTATGCAGCGTTGTTGTGGCTGTGTTGGTCCCAGGATTATAGAGAGACAAGGTGAATGCCATTATATCGTCTATTGGGCCAACTTCTGGTGATGAGAGAGACAAACTTTCAAGCCACTCAAAG
Organism: Chelonoidis abingdonii; assembly: GCF_003597395.2. Classification (NCBI taxonomy): domain Eukaryota; kingdom Metazoa; phylum Chordata; order Testudines; family Testudinidae; genus Chelonoidis; species Chelonoidis abingdonii. Next base: position 143,900,137 of record NC_133773.1, on the reverse strand, counting down.
CTCTTCTTCAGCTCTGGGAAAGGTACTGGGAGTGTCACAGCTAAATACTATCTGGAACAGATTGTTTGAAGTAGTTAGCACATATTCTGAGACCATTCAAGGTAACGTGGCTTGTTAACACCCCTGTAGTCAATAGGACAAAACAGGGGATTCGTGGGTTACAGGTTGCTGTAATAAGCCATAAATCCAGTGTCTTTATTAAAACCATGATTTTTAGTGTCTAGCAAAGTTATGAATTTAAGCTCCCAGGCTTGTCTTTTGAAAGTGTTGTGCAGGTTTCCTCTGAGGATGAGAAACTGACAGGTCAGATACAGAGCGATCGCTTGATGAAAAGTGTTCAGGCACAGGTGATGGGGTGCTTTTGTCTTTTATCATTTTTCTGTGCAAGTTCATTCAAGAGAGCCGTGATGGTCTCATTTCACCCATGTAGTTGCTATTGGGGCATGTAGTGCACTGGACGAGGTACCCCACGTTATGATAGTCAGGTGTAAGACAATCCCATAATCTTGAAAGTTGCATTGTTGGGGGTGTTGATCACTGTAGCAGGGAAGATATGGCTGCAGGTTTTGCATCTCTTGTTCTAGGGTCTGGTACTCCTTTGAGTTGGTGGGTCTTCGTCTATGGGGAGCTTGCTTCTGCTGATGAGACTTGGAGAGATTGAGGGGGTTCTTTGAAGGCCAGAAGAGGGGACTCAGGAAAGATTTCTTTCAGGGTGGGGTCCCCATCGAGTATGAATTGTAGTTGTTTGATGATATCCTGTATGGGTTCCAGTGTGGGGTGGTAGGTGACAGCTAGACTTGTGCAGTCAGAGAGGGTTTTATTTGTGTTTTGAAGCAGGTTCTCTCTTTGGACCATTCTGCAATGTGATCTACTTCTGTGATGAAGCATCTTTGTTTGGTGAAGGCACTTTTGAGTACGTTAAGGTCTGTATCCCTAACTTTCTCCTCAGAGCATATTCAGTGATATCTGAGTGCCTGGCCGTAGAAAACAGGTTTCCTGATGTGTTTGAGGCGGTTGCTGGATCTATGAAGGTAGGTGTGGTGAACCATGTGTTTCTTGTATTTGGTTGTCTGTAGAGTTCCCTTGTTGAAGCTGATCATTGCTTCCAGGAAGCTGATGCCGGTGCGGAAGTGTTCTAACAAGAGTTTGGAAGCGGGGGGTATGCTGAAGTTCTAATGGAAATCTATGAGGGTGTTTAAGTCATCTGTTCAGAGACTGAAAATATCATTGCTCTGTCTCAGGTATATCACTGATTTTGTGGTGCATTTGTCCAGAAATTCTGCTTCAAAATGGCCCGTGAGGAAATTGGCATATTGGGAAGCCATCCTAATACCCATGGTTTTTACCATGGTTTGGACAAAATGTTTGTTGAATGTGAAATTATTATGAGTGAGGATAAAATGGATGATTTTGGTGATGTGTATGGGGTTGATATCTGAGGGTTCTCCATTATCCTGTAAATATTTGAGGCAGGCAGCTATGCTGTCATTGTGAGGGATGTTGATGTATAGTCTTTTTGTCCTTTGACTACAAGGGTGTTAACAGGCCACTTCTCCTTGAACGGTCCCTTAGAATATGTTCTATCTACTTATGCTAAATTATCCTCTACCTTGTATTTAGCTGTGACACTCAGAGTACCTTTCCCAGATGTAAAGAAGAGCTCTGTGTAGCTTGAAAGCTTGTGTCTCACCAACAGAAGTTGGTTCAATATCTACCTAATCCTCTTATATATTATCTATTTAAATTAACCCGTCTTTACAAATCTGTGATCTACACCCCTGTACAGCAGTCTCATATGTCCCCAGATTGTGATATTGTTATAACCAGATTATTTTTTTTACTGTCTTAGACCTGCAATTACTTAGCTTCTCCCACCTCTGTGATATGCAATGGATTTGGCCTAATGAGGCAGGTTTCTTGACAATATTGCAATACTTATTTGACCAATATCCAACTTCATTTTGTCTTCACTTTCTCCAGTGAGGGTTTCCCCCACCCCACCCTCCTGCTCTATTGTATATTATTTCCATGCCCTTCCCTGACCCCCATTAATTTAAGTGTAAAGAACATTTGTCTAAAGACAAGAGTTCCTCTGGCTTTTTTCACTGTTTTCTCCAAGCCTCCATTCCTGGCCTAGTAATTTTTTATGAGTTAAGTGATTTCTAGTGACTAATTTGCAAGGTCCATTCATTATTTCCATGATGGGTTTTATTGGCAGGGAGGGTAAACAAATAACATTTGTTACTGTGTATTCCATAGCCCCCATTATGTGTATTTTATTCTTTACTTCTGAGACTGGCTCCAATTTGTCTTATGTCCTGTGGCACAGTGGAAAGAGCACTTAGGCTGAGCTGCTCTCAGGAATCATAGAAAATTAGGGTTGGAAGAGACCTCAGGAGGTATCTAGTCCAACCCCCTGGTTAAAGCAGGACCAATTCCCAACTAAATCAGCCCAGCCAGGGCTTTGTCAAGCCGAGCCTTAAAAACCTCTAAGGATGGAGCTTTCACCACCTCCATAGGTAACCCATTCCAGTGCTTCACCACCCTGCTAGTGAAATAGTGTTTCCTAATATCCAACCTAAATCTCTCCCACGGCAACTTGAGACCATTGCTCCTTGTTCTGTCATCTGCCACCACTGAGAACAGCCAAGCTCCATCGTCTTTGGAACTTCCCTTCAGGTAGTTGAGGGCTGCTATCAAATCACCCCTTCACTCTTCTCTTCTGTGGACTAAATAAGCTCAATTACTTCAGCCTCTCCTTATAAATCATGTGCCCCAGCCCCCTGATCATTTTTGGTGCTCTCTGCTGGACTCTCCAATTTGTCCTCATCCCTTCTGTAGTGGGGGCCCAAAACTGGATGCAGTACTCCAGGTGTGGCCTCACCAGTGCTGAATAGAGGAGAATAATCACTTCCCTCTCTCTGCTTGCAATGCTCCTACTAACATAGCCCAATATGCCATTAACCTTCTTGGCAACAAGGGCACACTGCTGACTCATATCCAGCTTCTTGGCCACTGTAATCTCCAAGTCCTTTTCTGTAAAACGACCGCTTAGTCAGTTGGTCCCCAGTCTGTAGCAGTGCCTGGGATTCTTCCATCCGAAGTGCAGGACTCTGCACTTGTCCTCGTTGAATCTCATCAGATTTCTTTTGGTCCAATACTTCCATTTGTTTAAGGTGACCAGACAGCAAGTGTGAAAAATTGGGATGGGGATGGGGGGTAATAGGAGCCTATATAAGTAAAAGACCCAAAAATCGGGACTGTCCCTATAAAATCGGGACATCTGGTCACCCTACTCTGGACCCTATCCCTACCCTTCAGTGTATTTACCTTTCCCCCCAGCTTAGTGTCACCTGCAAACTTGCTGAGGGTGCAATCTATCCCATTGTCCCGATGATTAATAAAGATGTTGAACAAAACCGGCCCCAAGACTGACCCCTGCTTGATACCGGCTGCCAACTAGACATTGAGCCATTGATCACTACCCGTAGAGCCTGACAATCTAGCCAGCTTTTTATCCACCTTATAGTCCATTCATCCAGCCCATACTTCTTTAACTTGCTGGCAAGAATACTGTCAGAGACTGTATCAAAAGCTTTGCTAAAGTCAAGGTATATCACATTCACTGCTTTCCCCCTATCCACAGAGCCAGTTATCTCATCATAGAAGGCAATCAGGTTGGTCAGGCATGACTTGCCCTTGGTGAATCCATGTTGACTGTTCCTAATCACCTTCCTCTCCTCCAAGTGCTTCAAAATGGATTCCTTAAGGACCTGCTCCATGATTTTTCCAAGGACTGAGGTGATGCTGACTGGTCTGTAGTCCTGGATTCTCCTTCTTCCTTTTTAAAAGATGGGCACTATATTTGCTTTTTCCCAATTGTCCAGGACCTCCCCTGATCACCACGAGTTTTCAAAGATAATGGCCAATGGCTGTGCAGTCACATCAGCCAACTCCCTCAGCACCCTCGGCTGCAGCGCATCCAGCCCCACGGACTTGTGCACGTCCAGCTTTTCTAAATAGTCTTTAACCTGTTCTTTCACCACTGAGAGCTGCTCACCTCCTCTCCATGCTGTGCTACCAGTGCAGCAGTCTGGGAGCTAACCTTGTCTGTGAAGACAGAGACAAAAAAAAGCATTGAGTACTGCATCTGTTTCCACATCCTCTGTCACTAGGTTGCCTCCCCCATTCAGTAAAGGTCCCACACTTTCCCTGACCTTCTTCTTGTTTCTAACATCCCTGTAGAAACCCTTCTTGTTCCCCTTCACATCCCTTGCTAGCTGCAACTCCAGTTGTACTTTGGCCTTCTGTTTACACCACTGCGTGCTCAAGCAATATTTTTATACTCCTCCCTAGTCATCCCTCCAAGTTTCCACGTCTTGTAAGCTTCCTTTCTGTGTTTAAGCTCACCGAAGATTTTACTGTTAAGCCAAGCTGGTCACCTGCCATATTTGCTATTATTTCTGCACTTCTGGATGGTTTGTTCCTGCACTCCCAATAAGGCATCTTTAAAATACAGCCAGTGATCCTGGACTCCTTTCCCCCTCATATTAGCCCCCCAGGAGATCCTGCCCATCAGTTCCCTGAGGGAGTCAAAGTCTGCTTTTCTGAAGTCCAGGGTCCATATTCTGCTGCTCTCCTTTCTTCCTCTTGTCATGATTTCAGCCATTTCATGATCACTGCTGCCCAGGTTGCCACCCACTTCTACTTCCCCTCCATGCATGTCTGTTTTTCAGTGTGGACAGAGGTTACTTCACATGGAACTCTTTGGGTTTATTTCCAAATGATGTTTTTAGTTTGGAGCAGGGGTGAAAGTAAGTTAAAGGGCTTACCAGTATGCCAGAGTCCTGAGCAGAGACGTGGCCTAACTGGAGGAGGCAGGGCCTTTAAATCAACCCCGGAGATCCCAGCAGCACAGGTGGCTGGGAGCCCTGGGGCAATTTAAAGGGCCCAGGGCTCTGGCTGCCGCTATCGCAGTGGAGCTGTGGGCCCTTTAAATCGGTCGACGAAGCCCTGCTGCCACTACTCCGCAGCACCGGGGCTCGGGTTGTGCTTTAAAGGGCCCTGGGCTCCCTGCAGCAGCCAGAGCCCCTGGCTGTTTAAATCCCTATGGGAGCCCTGTTGCTGCTACCCCGGGGCTCTGGCAGCTGGGCTCGGGAGGTGATTTAAAAGGCCAGGGGATTTGGCCGCTTTGGGGAGCCCCGGGCCCTTTAAATGGCCAACCTAGGGAAGCCGGTCCAGTCCGGTATGGCGTACCAGACTGGTTTGCTTTCACCTCTGGTTTGGAGTGAAGAAACTAAGTGCCAGCGAAAGGTACCAGCTCTACAGTCCTAGAACCAGGGTTCTCACACTTTTTTTGCTGGCCCCCCCTTTGAAAATATTTCAGGCTTTGACAACCCCCCGACCTCCACTGTTGGTACTGGATGTAGCTTTTGCGGCATCAGTGCAGATCCCTACAGAGCTAAGTAACCATGTTGTGCTGCCCTTACTTCTGCCCTGTTGCTGGTGGTGGTGCTGCTTTCAGAGCTGGGTGGCCGGCCAGCAGCCGTAGCTCTCCAGCCACCCAACTCTGAACGTAGCACCACTGCCAGTCGCTGCTGCCAGCAGCCGTAGCTCTCCAGCCACCCAACTCTGAACGCAGCACCACTGCCAGTCGCTGCTGCCAGCAGCCGTAGCTCTCCAGCCACCCAACTCTGAACGCAGCACCACTGCCAGTCGCTGCTGCCAGCAGCCGTAGCTCTCCAGCCACCCAACTCTGAACGCAGCACCACTGCCAGTCGCTGCTGCCAGCAGCCGTAGCTCTCCAGCCACCCAACTCTGAACGCAGCACCACTGCCAGTCGCTGCTGCCAGCAGCCGTAGCTCTCCAGCCACCCAACTCTGAACGCAGCACCACTGCCAGTCGCTGCTGCCAGCAGCCGTAGCTCTCCAGCCACCCAACTCTGAACGCAGCACCACTGCCAGTCGCTGCTGCCAGCAGCCGTAGCTCTCCAGCCACCCAACTCTGAACGCAGCACCACTGCCAGTCGCTGCTGCCAGCAGCCGTAGCTCTCCAGCCACCCAACTCTGAACGCAGCACCACTGCCAGTCGCTGCTGCCAGCAGCCGTAGCTCTCCAGCCACCCAACTCTGAACGCAGCACCACTGCCAGTCGCTGCTGCCAGCAGCCGTAGCTCTCCAGCCACCCAACTCTGAACGCAGCACCACTGCCAGTCGCTGCTGCCAGCAGCCGTAGCTCTCCAGCCACCCAACTCTGAACGCAGCACCACTGCCAGTCGCTGCTGCCAGCAGCCGTAGCTCTCCAGCCACCCAACTCTGAACGCAGCACCACTGCCAGTCGCTGCTGCCAGCAGCCGTAGCTCTCCAGCCACCCAACTCTGAACGCAGCACCACTGCCAGTCGCTGCTGCCAGCAGCCGTAGCTCTCCAGCCACCCAACTCTGAACGCAGCACCACTGCCAGTCGCTGCTGCCAGCAGCCGTAGCTCTCCAGCCACCCAACTCTGAACGCAGCACCACTGCCAGTCGCTGCTGCCAGCAGCCGTAGCTCTCCAGCCACCCAACTCTGAACGCAGCACCACTGCCAGTCGCTGCTGCCAGCAGCCGTAGCTCTCCAGCCACCCAGCTCTGAACACAGCACCACTGCCAGTCGCTGCTGCCAGCAGCCGTAGCTCTCCAGCCACCCAACTCTGAACGCAGCACCACTGCCAGTCGCTGCTGCCAGCAGCCGTAGCTCTCCAGCCACCCAGCTCTGAACGCAGCACCACTGCCAGTCGCTGCTGCCAGCAGCCGTAGCTCTCCAGCCACCCAGCTCTGAACACAGCACCACTGCCAGTCGCTGCTGCCAGCAGCCGTAGCTCTCCAGCCACCCAGCTCTGAACGCAGCACCACTGCCAGTCGCTGCTGCCAGCAGCCGCTGCTCTCCGGCCACCCAGCTCTGAACACAGCACCACTGCCAGTCGCTGCTGCCAGCAGCCGCTGCTCTCCGGCCACCCAGCTCTGAACACAGCACCACTGCCAGTCGCTGCTGCCAGCAGCCGCTGCTCTCCAGCCACCCAGCTCTGAACGCAGCACCACTGCCAGTCACCACTGCCAGCAGCTGCTGCTCTCCGGCCACCCAGCTCTGAACACAGCACCACGGCCAGTCGCCGCTGCCAGCAGCCGCTGCTCTCTGGTCATTCAGCTCTGAACCCAGCAGCGCTGCCAGTCGCTGCTGCCAGCAGCCGCTGCTCTCCAGCCACTCAGCTCAGTGATGCAGAATCTGGGTATATTCTAATTGTAACTTGTTTTATTTACACCTATAAAACCTGGAACAGAGGTGGGCAAACAGCATGCAAGATATTCTCTTCTTCCAGGAATCTCAGCCCAACACCGAAATCCAGTTCCTGTGGCAACTCGGCCTCAGAATTGACTCCAATCAGAGCCCATGGCAGCGATCAAGTTGTCCTCCTGCTCCCACTGCTCCCATGCCGAAAGCTGCCTCTACATAAAAACCTTCCGTAACCCAAAACTAACAGCAATCCAGCATGTCTTCCCTAAAACCAAACCTTGCTCGCACACTAAGAAAAGCACTTGAAAGATTGTGTGTAACATCACCACCTGCTGACAACTCCCAGAGCCATACTTGAATGTACATCTACACTGCATACCAAGCCCAGGCTCTGATTCAGGCTGACTCTGGACCAAGTTCTGTCATTTTGCAATGTAGCTGCAGCTCAAGCCGCAGAACCAAGCCAGAAGTTCTGCCTAGTGCAATATGGACACGTTAGACCCAGCACCAGCAACTACAAGCCCAAGTTTACAATGCAGTGTAGACTTTCAAATGCGGGCTTGGAAACACCGAGTCCACAAGCCGGGGGCAACCACCGAGCCAGGTTTACAATGCACTGTGGATGTGCCCTTGGAAACTCCAGTGATGGAAACTCTAGACAACCAATAGATAGAGCAGCTGTTGAAATGGCCACCGCATTACCATGCCTGCCTTGTGGGATGAGTGGGCAGTTCACTCTCCCGGCCCCTCCTCTGCTGAGCGTTCTGACAAGCAGACCAGTGGTGATGGGGATCTTTGTAATGTGGACAGCTGTCTATGCAGAACTGGACAGAGCCCACCAGCTCCTGCAAACAGAGAACTATAACCATCGGGTTAGGATGCTGGCTACCTGGTATGTGTTTGAACCACTAGCCCAGAGGAGCATCACATTTATAGGCCTGTCCCACCCTGGAACCACACTCTGTAACTATAACTACCCGGTGCCCTGTTTCCAAACTGAGCATGTGAACAGCTGAGCTCCCTGCTTGTGTGGGGAAAATACTACAGGTGCCATTGCCCCGGTTAGCTAGCATTAGCTTTCCAAGGGCTGGGAAGGAAGGATGGCCTGCTGTAGTGCATACTGGGACTCAGGAGACCTGCGTTCAGTGTCTGGATTGACCACAGACCCTAGCCCACGTACCTGAAGTTATTCTGAAGTAGCTGCTGCTCAGAAAGGGTTCACATACTTCAGTGTGAAGGCTTATGTGAGTGCAATGGGCAGGACTGAGCCTGGGACCTCTGGAGCTCAATGCACAAGCCTCCACTGCCTGAACTAAAAGCCACGTGGCTGTTAGCGAAGGCTGTAACACGCTCATCAATCTCTAGCTGTGCTAGGTGTCATTAGAGGGGGGCAGAGCACCACATCAAGCAGGCATGGGCTACATGAGAGCCCTCCAGCCTAGACTACTCTGGCTAGCCCACAATGAGCAGGGCATACATGCCATCCCAACACCATGGACAAAGCAAGCCCAATTTCCCTCTGCTTGATGGAAATTGAGAGAGTTGAGTTCAGGGCTGCATTTTAGCCCAGTATTTGAGAATAACTCCTCCAGATTAGAGGCTGTCAAGATGCCTAGTGGCCCCTGAATAATATGATTGAGGTTAGTGTGTCATTGGCCTTAGGGACCCACTAGTCCGGCTGGATTTAGCAGGAATATTCATTCTGTTTCACCCAGCCAGGCGAGGTGAAGCATGAGAACCTGTAGAGACTAGAACCGAATCTTGCTGTCATTTAACCTGTTTCCATATTGGATGCAGTCATTACCATAACGCTAACGCTTCGCTGCCATGCAGCTCACCTCCTCCGTGCCTTCCCTGTGTCAGAGTCTGCATGGCAGAGAGCTCCCTGACTCTGCTTTTCTAATGGCGTTGTCCTGGGTTTAAAAAACGTAAACCTTGCCGCTGTAATCCCTTCTGGAGTCACTTTTCCAGAGTGACTGGCTGATGCATCCAAGAATCTCCCTTCTAACCGCAGTCCTTTTCATATTTCAGCTGCAGATGATTGCTGTACTTTTCAGAGGGTTTGGGATTTAGGGTATAAAACTGTATTTAGAATCTGGCAGGACTAAAGCAAACGTTCTTGAGCTGTTAAGTTAATAGCCCATGCTCAATGCTGGATGCCTTGGCAGTCACAGGCAGAAGAGAAATGAAATGTGTCATTGCAGAGACATATTCTCTCTCTCTCTCTCTCTCACGCACACACACACTCCGCATATATACACTTGTCTCTTCATAAAAAAAAAATGAGGAGTCCTTGTGGCACCTTAGAGACTAACAAATTTATTTGGGCATAAGCTTTCATGAGCTAGAACCCACTTCATGAAGTAAAAAAATGCATGAAGTAAAAAATATAGGAGCAGATATAAATACATAAAAGGATGGGGGTTGCTTTACCAAGTGTTAGGTCAGTCTAATGAGGTAAATCAATTAACAACAGGATACCAAGGGAGGAAAAATAACTTTTGAAGTGGTGAGAGAGTGATTCTTCCTATTACTGAAAAGGTACTAAAGCAGGGAGCTTGCAGAGATTCTCAATCCCAGCTCCAGTTTCTTCACGCCACGTGGGCTGAACAAAGCAGCTGGAAAACCGGCTTAACATGGTGAATCCCCAGATGATGTAGGATGGGTGTAGTGGATCTAACCCCCTTCCAGCCTCCAGTTTGGCTGAGGAAAATTGTGGAGCGGTGGGGGAAGCATAGCCAGAGCACCTTTATGTCTGGCTGAACTCCAGCTGCCTGGCTTTAGGAAATGAGCAGCCAGCTCAAGTTAGAACAACCCCGTGGCCACTCTGAGTTGTGCCTCAAGACTGTCCTGGTGTCCAGGAGGCACAGGATTAGGACATAAACTAGCTGTGAGCTTGACAATACTGGCCTGCATACGAGTCGCCTCACAGGTAGACTACCTAGAAGCATTAAACACTGCAAGGAAACAGAGGAATTCAAAGATTCAGGGCTTCCCAAGTCAGAAGGAACCATTGTGATCATGTAGTCTGACTTCCCACATAACACAGGCCAGAGAACTTCCCTGGAATAATTCCTAGAGCCGAGCTTTTGGAAAAACACCCCATCTTGACTTAAAAATGGTCCGTGCTGGGGAACCCATGGTTGATACTGCTTCAAAGAACAAAGGTTAATGTGACGAAATTAAGTGAATGGAGAGTTTGGCCTGCACAGCAATAACAGAACTGGGAGGGAACTGAAATTGTACATCCCACAGCACATTTTGCATTTCTGAATATTTTTCTTAATTCCAAATTGGAACAAAACATCAGAAAAGGCAAAATTTCCTGTGAAACAGGAATTTTAAAAAAAATAATTTTTGGAAGAACCAAAATGGATTTTTTTTTAAAGTTTCTGGCTGGCTCCCTAGCTGGAGACCCATGTGCCCACGAGGCAGACAGCGGCTGCCTGGAGAATCAGCCAGCTAGTGAAATGTCCACCGAGCTGCCTGGCAAGTCTGCGATTTCCTAGGGAGCAGGAGATCTGAGGGCCAGGTGACAGGGTAGGAAGCCAGGCCATCCTACCTGCCTGCCTGATTTCATCAAAAGTCTCAGCAAAATCAATATGTTCCCATGAAACGTTTGGAGCCTGTGGAATCAGCATTTTCCAGTGGAAACATTGATCACTGGAAAAATGTTGGCCAGCTCTAATCAGCAATAAAATTCCAGTGGCAAGAGCCGTACCTTTTCCTGTGGCAATGGTGGACACCCCGTCAGCTGAGTTATTTAAAACTAGACTGGACAAAGCCCTGGAGGATTATATAATAGGGTCTGATCCTGCATTGGCCGGGAAGGGGATGGAGGTATGGATCGGAAGATGTCTTTCTTCTCTAATCTCTATAGGATGACTTCTGCTATCGCATACCCATATGCATCCCCACTGGTCAGTGAGAGCAGAATTAGGCTTTAGGACCCCTGTGTGGCAAGTTATCATTAGATGAGTCTATCATAACCCACCCACATACGCTGAGCCTACACCTGCAGGAAAGTGTTGTGGGTAATGAGGCCAGAAGAACTGATGAGGGACAGATTAGTGTATCCTGGAATCCTTATTGGGCTTTTGCCATTTAGACCTGCTCTCTGTGTAATCTGTATCCTGAATGAAATGTGGCCGATGATTGTTCTCCTGTTTCATGGAATTGCCAGCTAGCAGGACAGGGGGCGAGCTCGCTGGTTAGGATGGGCGGGGACAGTGTATGGAAAAAGGACTGGCCTAAGACTCAGCAGATCTGGGGTCAATCCTTGACTCTGTTACACTCCCCATGTGTCCGTAGGCAAGTCTTGGTGCCTTAGCTCCCCATCTGTAAAATGGGGGTCCTATTCCTTCCTCCCTTCTGACGCCCTCACCCTTGTCTGTCTGGTCTACTTAGATGGGGTGCATAGAACTCTATGAGCAGGGAGGGCTGAATTGCAGTAAGAGTTTTGGTCCGTTGGTCTCCCTCTGTGCCCAGCAGAGCACCCACTGATCTCCATGGCAGATTTGCACAGAGATCAAGGATAGAATCTGGCTTTATATTATATTATATTATATTATATTATATATTTATTAATTTTTCAGTTACTATTGTCCCTTAAGCACTTCATTGTCACATTCAGTGTCGCTCATTGGGGAAATATGGACCCCCTCCTTTGGGCCAGCACTATTTCTGCTCTTTAATTTCCTTCCCCATCTTCCTTTTTCTCCCTCTTTTCTGTCTTTCTGGCTCTTCATTTCCTTCTTCTGCACTTCTGTCCCCGCAGAAACTCCTAATATCTACCCCTCCTGGGCTTCCCTCACACCACCTTTCCTGTTCCATCCAGCAGCTCAATAGTTAATGATAACATTAAAGTGGCATCACTTTAGTTGCCACCCCAATGGGATGGACAGGGGAGTTCACACTTCTCCAAGCCATTGTTTCAGGCTCCCTGCAGACTCAGGAAGGCAACACTGTGTCATTTTCCCCTCAAGTTGATTTGGAAGATTTTCTTTGTTGCCATGAGGACTAGAAACTTGCTGTTTTCTTCTTAATGAATGTGATTATTATGTGCTTCCTGACTATGTCATGGTGGCCACACAAGTATATGCTTGAGACCCCTGATTTAGACTTTCAGTACTTTGTGGCTGGCACTTTTATGACGTCTATGTAAAATGAGTCTGTACTTGGCCTCGCACCATGGGAACCTGATCTCTGTTTTGGCCAGGAGCTGGAAGCGCTAACACAACACAGATCAAGAAGGAGGAGAAGGCATAAAAATGCCTGGAAGGGAAGGAAGGATGCATAGGAGGAAGCAGGCAAAGTTGTATAAATGAATTGGTGTGAAACAACCCATGAATGTAGGTGCCTGTGAGCAGTGCTGGAATGGATGTGACACATAACCACTGACACTGAGTCCAATGCAGTATCACATTTTTAACAAGGGTGACATACTTGCCCAGTCCTTCCAAGGCTTAGCGACTCCAGGCTTTCCCTTAATAGCAGTCGGACAGATCTCTCACCATTATTTTTTGTTAGCCTTCAGAATCCTATTGATCACTGACAACCCAAAGCAACACCCCAACCTTCCTGTAGCCTTGGCTTCTGTTGTGTTGCCACCACAGCAAACCAAGCTGTCGATAAACCAGCTGCACTCAGCATTCAGGGCTGTGATTTCATCGCATCGCCCAAGGGGAGTCTCACAGCTCCAAATGGGAGCAACAGGCAAAAGGCAATCGACCTCTCTGCAAATCAGGCCCACAATCCATCACTGGTGAGTCATAGCTGTAGCAGCTGAAGGCCAAAAGGGGTCATTATAAACATCCAGCCAGACTTCCTAAGTAATGCAGATCAGAGGACCTCTCCTGCTGGTTCCTGCATCCAGCCCATATCTTGTGGTTGAGCTAGAGCAGGTCTTTTAGAAAGACATCCAGTCTTGATTTAAAGTTCTCAAGTGATGGAGAATCCTCCACATCCCTTGGTAAATTATTCCAATGGCTAATTGCTGTCATGTTAAAAAGCGGACCTTAGCTCTAGTCTGAATTTGTCTCACTTCAGTTTCCAGGCAAAGCCTCTTTTTGCAAGATTAAAGAGCCCTCTACTGTCAGAATCTTCTCCCCATGCAGGTACTTATGGACTCTGATCAAGTCCCCTCTTGATCTTTTCTTGGAAAAACTACATATAATAAGCTTCTTTAGTCAGTCACAGTAAGACAGGTTTTCCAGACCTCGTTGCTCTTGCTGAACCTTTTCCAGTCTGTCAACCTCCTTTTGAAAGTGTGAGCATTGGAACTAGGCACAGAAATGGTCTCATTAATGCTGTCACAGTGGTAATACCAGCCCCCTACTCCTGCTTGATATTGCCCCACTCAGACATCCCCCTATTGTTAAACTGTTGCGACTTTGTGTGCAGCTCAGATTTAAAATTGCAGTGCATACACAAAAGAGGCAGAGGTAAGGTTATGCAGGCAACCTTGACATTCTGTTGAGATTTTTTTGCTATGCTTTTATGTGGCAAATAGCTTTATAAACCAGAGCTGGGCTGGAGGAGCAAAATTTGGATTCAGATTTCAAAAAACTCCAACAGGTTCCGAAGCCTGTCAAGATCTGTGGTTTTGATTTAGGTCTCTCTCCATTATAAATATGAATCTAACTTCACAACATACTTGTGAGATAAGGAAGTATAATTACCCCACTTCTATTGATGGGGAAACTGAGGCACAGAAAGGGGGCCAGTTGCCAAATTCACAGAGCAAGGGATAGAGCTGAGACCAGAACACAAGAATCCGGTTTCCCATTTTTGTCCGCTAGCCCCTGAACCCACACTCGCTGCTTCCTGTTTCTTCAGCAAATCGTTTGTGAAGGAGCTTGGACTCGTTCGGCATTCGAGTCATATCCATATCAGATGATGATTATTATTCACAGCAAATAAATAAAATTGGCCTTTGCTGAGAGGGGATGCGAACCCTCCAATCTCGTTATCAGTGGAACAGGCTTCCACAAAGTTTGACAAACTGTAATTGTAAGAGGAGATCAGGTTCCAGTTTCAATTGGCCTTATTATTTTTTATTTTGCCAAGGGTGCATAATATTTATAGTAACTCTATCCTAGCGTCTTCTGCTGCTAACATGTGGAATTTTTGAGTGACACATTCAGCAAGCCCAAGAGTCTGCAGCAGTGTTTTAAATTGCCATTTTGGCTCAGTAAGCTAAAACGTGTACCATGGGACATAGCAGTATCAACCTGTGACTCAGTCACCAGTGGAAACCCGCTCACCTCAAATGGCAGCCTGGAAATAGCCCCTCGGAGGCTGGTAACGATTTTAAATTTATCTTTAAATGTTTTTTAAAACCCCAGTAGCTTAGCTTGATTTTAATATATTTTTTAATGCCCCTGGCAAGTAGCCATGACTTAAATCAGTCTTGATTTTTAGTTAAATAAAACTACTGTGCATATACTGGGGGCTGCTCTGAAGCCATGTTAAGATTATACCTTTTCATTATTAAAAAATAAAAGCAAAGCCACAAAATTGCTCTTGTTAGGGCTTTATGGTTTATATAATATAAAAGTCTCCACTCATATTTGTCCTAGTGAGTGAAAGTAATAATGCTTCGCAGTTACGTAGCTCTGCCCAGGGCTAGATATTAACGCACCACAGAAGAAGTGTTAGTCCCACGATCCTTATTGTTTTCTCACCCGTGGAGAAAATGAGACGCAACAACTTGTCCCGGGCTGCACAAGTCCACGGCAGAGCCAAAACTCTAATCCTAGGAGCACATCCTTAGCTAGCATCAGTTGGCATAGCTCCAGTGCGGTTGAGGCTCTGCCCCCAGTCTCCTGAATTTGTCTTCTGCTCTCTCCGCAGGCTCATACTGTCTCTGTTGAATTAGTGACTAGCTGAGTTAAACGATCCTTTCACCCTGTCCTTGCTTTCTTAGTCCGAGATGCTGCAGCTTGTGGTGTTGTGATTTCAGGGTATTGGGCACTAGCTGTGCTTTATTTTCATTGACGTTCCTGGGCTCAACAGACGGGCCCTTGACATTTCGCAGCATGGTCTTTATTGCTAAGGCCATTTTCGATAGACAGCCCTGGCGACTGAACCCAGTTTATCCACAGCAGAGCTATAGGGCAAGCTTACCGAGCAGAGGGCACTCAGGATATGTGCTGAGCAGACATGCTTACCAAAGCCAGAGGACTAGGCAGGCCACCAAAGGATATAGAGATGCTTCTCTTCCCTGTAGCGAATTCGGATAAGGAAGAGGCCCCTCACTGTTGGGAGAAGCTCCCCATAAAGCAACCTCGTTGTCCTCCTTCAAACCTCTCCTTTGCTGTGACCCATTCCAGTACTTCACTACCCTCCTAGTGAAAAAGTTTTTCTTAATATCCAACCTAGACCTCCCCCACTGCAACTTGAGACCATTGCTCCTTGTTCTGTCATCTGGTACCACTGAGAACAGCGGAGCTCCATCCTCTTTGGAACCCCGTAGTTGAAGGCTGCTATGAAATCCCCCCTCACTCTTCTCTTCTGTAGCCTAAACAAGCCCAGTTCCCTCAGCCTCTCCTCATAGGTCATGTGCCCCAGCCCCTGGATCATTTTCGTTGCCCTAGACTCTCTCCAGTTTGTCCAAAACTGGACTCAATACTCCAGATGTGGCCTCACCGGTGCCAAATAGAGGGGAATAATCACTTCCCTTGATCTGCTGACAACGCTCCCATTAATGTAGCCCAATATGCTGTTGGCCTTCTTGGCAGCAAAGGCACGCTGCTGACTCATATCCAGCTTCTTGTCCACTGTAATCCCCAGGTCCTTTTCTGCAGAACTGCCGCTTAGCCAGTCAGTCCCCAGCCTGTAGCAGTGCCTGGGATTCTTCTGTCCTAAGTGCAGGACTCTGCACTTGTCCTTGATGAAACTCATCAGATTTCTTTTGGCCCAATCCTCCAATTTGTCTAGGTCACTCTGGACCCTATCCCTACCCTCCAGTGTATCTACCTCTCCCTGCATCATCATCAGTAAACATCTCCCCTTATTGTCATCAGTAAGCTTGCTGGGGGTGCAATCCATCCCATCATCCAGATCATTAATGAAAATGGTGAACAAAACCGGCCCCAGGACAGACCCCGGGGGCACTCCGCTTGATACCGGCTGCCAACTAGACATGGAGCTGTTGATTACTACCTTTTGAACCCGATGATCTAGCCAGCTTTCCATTGGCCATTTATAGTCCATTCATCCAATCCACACATTGTTAACTTGTTGATATCATCAGTTTGAGACTGTTTTAGACCAAATGAGGTGCGAGGTAGAAGGAAAATGGTCTGATCACTCTTCCTTCTCCAGTTAACAGAGAACTTTTATAGCAAGCAGGACTCCCAATCCCAAATGTTTAAAATGCATGAGACTGGCTTAAAAATCATGAGGTTTTCAAGAATAATAAATGCTGGGTTCTTTTCATTTACCTTGTAAGTTCTGAGCCTTTAGGGGCCACTCAGGTCACATTTTCAAGTTTTTCTCTGCAACTACAAGGCTAGATTTGTCTCATTTTTAAATGAATGCTGAGATTCTCACATAATCACATGAATCCCAGAGGTGGGGCTTTGAGAAAAATACCAAATATGGGGAAACTTTCAATAAAAATTGCAAGAATTAGCAGCACTGAGAAATGTAGAAGTTAGATGGTGAAGCTCAACACAGTCAGTGGAGGATTATTCCTTTTGGTACCTTCTCCAGCACTCTGTTCTCTCTCAAGCAACAGGGCTTCCCTTGGGGTGGGTGGGGGGTATACTGCAAGGACCTCATTTGTGGGAGGTCCACAGTAAGTGAATAGCACAGAAATAAGATGGGTTTTGCATATCCTATCGTGTGTGTCTTTTGAGTGTAGGAATCAACCTTCTAGGAGTGTCATCCAGCCATGTGTCAGTTACGCACATAGAACCGAGGGCATCATCCATCATCAGACCATGGATAGTCGATGTTCTGTACCCACCAACCTTATACTGAAAATCATTCAGCACATCTCTGTTCCGGGCTTCTCGTTCCCCGGACAAAGCTTAACTCCAAGCATCAGCCCCACAAACTGGTTTGAGTCTCCCACATAATGCCCAACCCACTTCTTCCGGGGTACAGCGTGCTCCCCCTGCCTGTGGTACAAAAAGAAACCTTCCAGAGTGTTCTCAGCTTTAGCCCACTTGTCTGCGAGCCAGGACTTAGGCAATGGTATAAATTATGCTCCCAAGTCAGCTTATGCCAGCCCTTAATTTGTGGTGACTATCCCATAAATGCCCTATTGTTCACTGACATGACGCTTTTGCTTTCATTCCTATATTTCTAACTTTGTTCAGATCCCCACCACATTCGTTCTTTGCATGAAGAACTCAGAGTTTTCTTTTTTCCCAACCGTGGAAGGAAAAAATCTGCTTGAAGACAAGAGACGCTTCTGGCTTGATAAGAAACAAGGCGCTCCTCATTGGGTGACATTTTAATTCCATTCCATGTAAACCTCAGATACAAGCTCCAGCCAATATGGCTCAACAGGACCTTCTAGCAGTCCTGTCTGGCTGTTGTCAACATACATGGGAGACTATATGATCTAAGCATGGAAATGGACCCTTTGGGTCTCATCCCAGCTCTGTCACCAGGTGGTCTTGGGTGAGCCCCACTTAGTCTCTGTGCCTTGTTTTCCCCATTTGTAAGATGGGTGTAATTATTATATGCACAGAGGTGGCGTTCAGCAGGCCATCCATCAGCAAGTCTACTCCCCCCCCAACCCCACCCCACACCTCTGGGGTTTTATGCTGGAGGTTTCAGAGTGTGCTGGTTAAAAGAGAACCAAAGATGGTCATACGCAGGGCTAGGGGGACTCCTGTACACAACAGCCCTGAGCTAGGGATGAGGTGTAGGCTGCACCATCCCAGGAGAGGCCCCAGGAGCTATTGTGACTCCACAATACAATTCCAGCCTAGTTTCCCACTAGCTCCGGGGTTGGTTGGGATAGTCATTTACAGCTGCTCTACAAGTAGGCCAAGATGGAGTCAAGTCACAGCCTACTCCCCACCCCACATGCTCCTGGAGAGTTCTTACACCCCTGGGCAGCAGTGACATCCAATTCGCATTCCAGCCTATAATTGAGAAGCTGCCAGCCTCATTCCCCTACTCCAGCCTGTCTGTCTCCTTTAGTTTTGAGCAGCTTGTGGCCCCTTTGCTGCTCCCCAGCCTCCTGTAGAGCATACAGGCCACAAGGTTGCACTGCAAGGCCATGATGTTGCATTGAAATGTTCTCACCTGGCACCAAAGAGCCATCTGAGCAGAAGGCAAAAAGAGACGCTATTGGGCTAGTTCGCTCCCAGGCTGGGCCAGTCCGAGTGGAGTCCATAGGCTCACCCAGGTGGAAAGAAGGAGAATCTGGGCCGTCATCTACAATCATCTCTGAGGTGCATTCATCTGGTTTAAGTTAGGTCAGGCGCTGTAATCAGAAGTAAGTGGTGGCCTCGTTCGGCTGGCTATGCCTCATGCTTTTGGCCTGAGGTGTAAGGCTTCAGAGGGATGTTGTGTGTCATGGGACTGTTTCCAGAATCATAGGACTTTTGGCTACCTAGCTGCCGTAGCTGCCTTCGAACGTCAGTTCTTTCTCCAGTAGCCCTGAGACACTCCAAAGGCCATGGCTGCTCCCATTCTATGGGGATGGGTCCATGAGTAACTGGGGAGAGAAGGGTGGGTGATCAGCTGAGAGGTGGAAAGGTGCCAGGCTTCAAAGTCCCACCCCCTTCTTCTCAGCATTTGTGGGACTCCAATCTGAACAAATCTTGTTTGGGGGACGTTTGAACTCCAAACCTAGCTTCAGGCCAGAATTTAGCCAATGGCCTCATTCCATTGGGAGCCTGTGCTGAAGGCATTGGCTTAGCAGAATTGGCCAGGGTCTGTTTGGCAAGCTTGCTCCTAGTGGCAAGGAGGTGGGGGTTTGATATTGAAGATCCCTGGGTCAATTCCGGCCGGGCGTCTATCTGTATGTGTGCAGCTGCTGCTCGTTACAGGCCAGACTGGGAATCTTTTCACAAGTCTGAGTTCAGCTCATGCAAGTAACAGCTCGCCAAGGCGAGCAAAGGGTTTACAAGCTGGCTGCCCTGCGTTTGGTACATTTTTTATTTCTGGTCTCGGCCGCCACTGGCGTCTTGCTGAGAATGAGGAATTAAGGGCTTGATTTGCCTCTTGCTTTGGGTCGGTGCAATGCCAGGGGTGCAGTGCAGATGCTGTTGTTGTGCATTGCGGTGAGAGGACAAGAGGGCCTACAGTATATGCAAGAATACCCCCTCTCCCTGAGTGGCCACGGAGTTCAGATGCTATGCCTTGAGCATGCGAGAGATTTACCGAAAAGGCAAGCCATGGGAATTGAATGATTTCAGCCGCTTGCCCAGGTTTTAATCCAAGATTTTCCTTTCCACATAAACAGCTGCTCTAACCTTTCACTCTTCCAAAACAAAAAGAAAACCCTCCCAGAGGTTCTGCAGCTTGTGTGCGACAATATAAACCAGACGCCTTTGATTAAGCGAGTGCAAGTCAAAGCCACGAAGGGATGAAAGCAGGGTTTTTAAATTGCTCCCGATGTGAGCTAGCCAGCTCTGCCTCTCCATGCGATCCCCACCTCGGATCTTACACCCGCCTGTGCTCAATGAACAATATAAAGGGGTAAGATGGCATCGAGCAGCCGGCATGTTTAATATAAGGCAGGATACCAGGCTTCAGCTGCAATTTGTGCTCATGCCAGCAGAGGCAGACAAAGAACCTTAGATTCATAGGACTGGAAGGGACCTCGGGAAGTCATCTAGTTCAGTCCCCTGCACTCATGGCAGGACTAAGCATTATTGACACCATCACTGACAGGTGTTTGTCCAACCTGCTCTTAAAAAGTTCCAATGATGGAGATTCCACAACCTCCCTGGGCAATTTATTCCAGTGCTTAGCCACCTTGACAGTTAGGAAGTTTTTCCTAATGTCCAACCTAAACCACCCTTGCTGCAATTTAAGCCCATTGCTTCTTGTCCTGTCCTCAGAGGTTAAGAAGAACAATTTTTCACCCTTGTCCTTGTAATATTTATTTACTTGAAAACTGTTATCATGTCCCCTTCTCAGTCTTCTCTTCTCTAGACGAAACAAACCCAGTTTTTTCAATCTTCCCTCCTAGGTCATGTTTTCTAGACCTTTAATCATTTTTGTTGCTCTTCTCTGGACTTTCTTCAGTTTATGCACATCTTTCCTGAAATGTGGTGCCCAGAACTGGACACAATACTTTAGTTAAGGCCTAAATCAGCACAGAGCAGAGCGGAAGAATTACTTCTCGTGTCTTGCTTACAACACTCCTGCTAATACATCCCAGAATGATGTTTGATTTTGAAACAGTGTTACACTGTTGACTCGTATTTAGTTTGCGATCCACTATGACCCCAGATCCCTTTCCGCCGTACTCCTTCCTAGGCAGTCATTTCCCATTTGGTATGTTTGCAACCAATTGTTTCTTCCTAAGTGGAGTACTTTGCATTTCTCCTTATTGAATTTCATACTATTTACTTCAAACCATTTCCCCAGTTTGTCCAGATCATTTTGAATTTTAATCCTATCTTCCAAAGCACTTACAACCTCTTCCAGCTTGGTATGGACCGCAAACTTTAGAAGTGTACTCTATGCCATTATCTAAATCCTTGATGAAGATATTGAACAGAACTCGACCCAGGGCAGATCCCTCTGGGACCCCACTCGATATGCCCTTCCAACTTGACTGTGAACCACAGATAACTGCTCTCTGGGAACGGTTTTCCAACCAGCTATGTACTCACCTTATAGTAGCTCCATCTAGGTTGTATTAGCTTATGAGAAGATCATGTGAGACAGTAACAAAAGCCTTATTAAAGTCAAGATATACCGCTTCCCCCCCATCCACAAGGCTTGTTACCCTGTCAGAGAAAACCATTACGTTGATGTGACATGATTTGTTCTGGACAAATCGATGCTGACTGTTACTTATCACCTTATTATCTTCCAGGTGTTTGCAAATTGATTGATTAATTATTTGCTTCATTATCTTTCTGGGTACGGAAGTTAAGCTGACTGGTCTGTAATTCCCCAGGTTGTCCTTATTTCCCTTTGTATAGATTGGCACTATATTTGCCCTTTGCTCAGACATCTCCTCAGTCAGCTCTCTGACTATTCTAGGGGGTATTTCTTCAGGCCCTGGTGACCTTGAAGGCATCTAACTTGTCTAAGGAATTTTTAACATGTTCTATCCCTATTTTAGCCTCTGATCCTACCTCATTTTCACTGGCATTCACTACGTTAGACGTCCAGTCACCACGTACCTTTTTGGTCAAAACTGAACCAAAAAATCATTTAGCACTTCCTCCATTTCCACATTTTCTGTTATTGTTGTTCCCCCCTCATTGAGTAATGGGTCTACCCTGTCCTTGGTCTTCCTCTTGCTTTTGATGTATTTGTAGAATGTTTGCTTGTTACCCTTTAAGTCTCTAGCTAGTTATGTCTTGTTTTGTGCTTTGGCCTCCCTAATTTTGTCTCGGCAAGTATCTTTTGCAGGGGCTGTGAGACGCTGATGATGTCATCAGTCTGCTTTTGCTTGGAAGTATCTTTCTCTTCTGTTGATTGGCTGCAGGGTCCAGCTCCTCCATGCTCCCTCCATGCCCCTTTCCTTCCTTCCTTCCTTCCCCCCCTCACCCACCCCCTCTTGCACTCCTGTGGTCTGTTTGTTGCATCCACTGCTCCTGTTATATTTAGATTGCAAGCTCTTTTGGGGAGGGACCAGTAGGAGCTGAGCTGAGGTCCTCAGTCCCATGGCTAGCGGAGAAGTGTTCATCTCCCAAAGCTGCCGGGGCAGCAGGTGGAAATGCCTGTGAATTTGCTATGAACGATACAAGTTGCTGATTAGAGCTGTGGCTTGTTACTCCCTAGATCAGCCCTGCAAGGAGAAGTCTCCAGCCTATGCATAGTTATGAAGCAAGACCATCGCCATGCAGGGT
Source organism: Chelonoidis abingdonii (assembly GCF_003597395.2). Classification (NCBI taxonomy): domain Eukaryota; kingdom Metazoa; phylum Chordata; order Testudines; family Testudinidae; genus Chelonoidis; species Chelonoidis abingdonii. The sequence goes on along the minus strand of NC_133773.1, from coordinate 143,877,866 downwards.
CCTCTGCCATCAGGATCCCATCTGTCTCAGAGTCTAAGGGGCTGATGAGGATGCAGATTTCATCCAGGTGAGAACAGGTTCCTCTCCAGGGAATCTCACCACTCGTGAAGGAGACTCCTCCTTTAGAGAGAGACCTGGAGGCTGAGTGGCCATCTCTTCTCTAAAGGTGGTCCCTGCACATCAAGGCTGTGGCTGACAAGTCTAGGCTGGCTTGGGGGATAGCGGTCGGAAGACAGCCTGGCTGCGGATGCCTGAGAGGACTTCAGCCGCCAGCACTATCAACTGACATGAGTGAGAAAATTGAGTTTAATTTCAGATAATTTCCCTGGGAAAGGACTCCTTCTCCATCAACTGTATTTAAAATTAGTCTGGAGTACGCCCTGGAAAATGTCTCTTTGGAAACAACCCTGTTCTGGTCAGGAGGGCAGACTAACTGACCCAAAAGGCCCTTCCCTGTCTCTGATTCTCAATGTTTAAGCAAGATGGGCCCCATCGAGCACAACAAAACCCAGCAAGGATCAAAACTCCATCAGGTTGCGTGGCAGGGTTATAGCAGGGATCTGCCCTAGGAGTTTCACAGCCGGTGGCGGAGGGCCAGCCCGCGCTTTTCCCTTGCTCCCTTCAAACAAAGAGTGTGTGTGTGTGTGTGAGAGGGGGGTGTCTATCAGACTGGCAGGATTGCTTGGAGGTTAGTCAGAGACCCTTGACGTAAGTCTGCAGAGGTGCTAATGCCCCCCCACCCCCCAACCCTCACAACTGGGAGACTCTCATTACCAGACGCAGCGTGTGCAACATGCTTTTACAAGGCTGGGCGGCTGATTTATGGAGTGTGCCGGCCTATGACCTGGAGCACCACGGCGAGGGATTGCTGTTAACTCAGACCAGTGGAAAACACTGCGGTTCCCGGGAGTTTGAGCAACTGGAACTTTATCCCAATGGGCGGCGGTGGGGGAAGTGTAAACCCTGGATTCAAGGTCAAAAGGTCACATATTATATGTGCATGTGTAAATGTAGATCAATAGGCAGCTGTGTGAGGCCATACAGGGATGGACAAATGGACAGATGGATGAGATCCTGTGGGGTTAAACAGATAGATGGACAAACAGATGGATGGAACAGTATGAGGCCAGCTAGACAGATGGCCCCTCCTCCCCTCTCTTTTCATAGAGAGCTTTGAACAAATGTGAGACAATACTTTGCTCAACCTCTTGCAATCTGAGCTGGATTCTAGCCAGAAACCTAATGCAGAAATGAAAAACTCTGCAGCTCCATCACCCCTCAAGCAGGCCCTCCCCACTGTATAACCAGCTACTGCAATCACAGAGCCACAAAAAGAATCACAAGATAGAAAAGGCTAATTAGCTTTCACCTAACGAATGCACTAGGTCAGATCTCCTCGGATCCAGACCCAAATGGAGCACTGCAGGCCCATTTCTAATTAGGCCCCATCCACTCCATATGTAGGGATTGTTCTCTGCAAGACATCGGCTTGTGTTTTGTTGATCGATATAGCCCCTTGATGTTGATGACACTGATCTGTAGAGGTCAGAGGGACCATAAGCCCATTGATGTCCCAAGCCAAAGCCAATAGCTATGGAAAATAACTTATGGTCACATTGTCATCAGGACTTTGAACACTTGGAGTCCATATGCTCAGTGGAGGATCTGCCTCTATTCCCAATCCTGCATCTAGCTAATCGATATCTGTTTACTGTGCTCGAGCTGCCACATCCTTCCTTCTCTCTGAGTGGCCTGCATACACCTCCCATCTCTCACCCCCGTAGAGTTTTCCCAGTCACACTACGGGCAGCCAGTCCTCATCTAGCCTAAAGAGGCTAGGACTTTTCAGCTTGGAAAAGAGGAGACTAAGGGGGGATATGACAGAGGTCTATAAAATCATGAGTGATGTGGAGAAAGTGAATAAGGAAAAGTTATTTACTTATTCCCATAATACAAGAACTAGGGGTCACCAAATGAAATTAATAGGTGGCAGGATTAAAACAAATGAAAGAAAGTTCTTCTTCACACAGTGCACAGTCAACCTGTGGAACTCCTTGCCTCAGGAGGTTATGAAGGCTAGGACTATAACAGCATTTAAAAAAAACTGGATAAATTCATGGAGGTTAAGTCCATTAATGGCTATTAGCCAGGCTGGGTAAGGAATGGTGTCCCTAGCCTTTGTTTGTCAGAGGATGGAGATGAATGTCAGGAGAGAGATCACTTGATCATTGCCTGTTAGGTTCACTCCCTCTGGGGCACCTGGCATTGGCCACTGACCGTAGACAGGATACTGGGCTAGGTGGACCTTTGGTCTGACCCAGCACGGCCATTCTTATGTTCTATGTTCTTATTTCTTCCCCACAGTGCTCCACAACCTCCAATATCAGTGACCCCAGGGGGTTCTTTTCCTGTTGCCATGATGACGCAGCCTAAATGCGACACAAGCAGGGATGTGGTTACCGTGTCCACACTGGAGGCAGAAACATGTGAAGAGCAAAGCAGGCGAGTGTTGTTTTCACAGAGACCCTTAATTATGTGATGTGGCAAGTCTCTGAGGCAAAATCTAGTCCGTGGTGTCAAATGGAGCACCCGCAGGCTCCTACAGCTGATGTACTAACCCCCCCCCCCAAAAAAATGTACATCTAAATAAGCCGAGTAGCTGATGAAGTTCAGCAGAATCTTTTCGGGTAACAGCAAGGTTAATTGCTCCCGGAGGAAGACTGGTTTGCTTACTTACTATTAGTTTCATACCAGAAAAACATTTACTGGAATTTTTAGTGCCTCTGCTCAGATGTTCATGTGGTCAGTCCCCAGTCTTACCACGTCGATGTTGCCACGGTAAAAAGGAAAATAAGGTTTCCAGGGCTTCCTTTGGTCAATAAAAAAAAACCATAAATGAAATATGTGAAACAAAACTGATAAGTGGGGAGGAACGACTGCTCTGCTCAGTGATCTGACTTTTTTTTTCTTGTTTCCTTTCCTTTACGGGCAAGAGAGTTTAACTCTCCTCTTCATGGCTGATGAAGTTTGTGGTGTGATATATAAGCTCTGAAGATTTAGACACAGTCGGGCCCTAATCGTATCTCTGTTTGCTGCTCTAAATCAGGAGGAACAGCTCTGAAGCCAATGGAATTACATGTGTGAGAGAGATCAGGATGGTTGGTGGTTTGGGATTTCGATCGATCTGTACCGTGCTGACCACAACGGGGCCTTGCCCTGCTGACACCACTAGGTCCTGTTGTGAGACAAATAAATAATAACATGAACCTGCACAGCACCTTCAAAAGACGAGCCTGGGAGCTTAAATTCATCACTCTGCTAGGTGCTAAAAATCATGTGCTGCCGGTTGTATGTTTCATTGCAACAATCTGTAACCCACCAACTCTCTTTTGTCCTATGACTGCAGAAGGCGTTACCACCCACTTCATTGTGAATCGTTCCTTGCAATATGTGTTAACTTCTTACGCTCAACCATTCTTTCCACCTTGTATTAAGCTGTGACACTCCGAGTACCCTCCCCAGACCGGAAGAAGAGCTCTGCGTAGCTTGAAAGCTTCTCTTTCACCACGAGGAGTTGGTCCAATAAAAGAGATGCCCTCACCCACTTTGTGTGTCTCATATCCTAGGACTAACACGGCTACAACAACACAGCAAACAAATAAATACCAATACATACAGCGATAGATCTAGTTGTTTTAGATTGGCATCAATCACTCAAATAATGGGAACGGATAGACTTTGTTAAAGCCAGATAAATCCAAATTAGAAATGAGCCACAGATTTTTTTTACAGTGTGGGTGATTAACCATTGGAACAAAACCCCAAAGGACGTGGTGGCTTTTCCACCTCTCTGTGGCTTCAGATTCAGATGGGACGCCTCCCTTGAAGATGTGCTTTAGCCAAACCTAAGTTCTTGGGTCCAGTACAGGGGTAGCTAGTGAGGTTCTGTGGTTTGTGTTATACAAGTGGTCAGAAGAGATGATCGCAAATCCCTTCTGGCCTTAAAATCTGTGAGTCTATGAAGGGAGATGGGCCCAAACCACAGACCCAACTGCCTCAGATCCAAGTGACTCCTAAGCAGGAGCGGCGCCAGGGTTTCTGACGCCCTAGGCAGACGGCCGTTTCACCGCCCCCCCGCGGGTCCAGTGGAGCTGCCGCAGTCATGTCGGCGGCCGGTCCTCTGGTCTAAAAGCTCCAGTGGACCTGCCGCTGGCATGACTGTGGTAGGTTCGTTGGAGTCTTTAGACCAGCACACCATCCGCCGACATGACTGCGGCAGCTCCGCCGGAGCCGCCACAGCAGCGCACTGTCCGCCGGTATCACTGTCGTAGGTCCCCCGGACCCACGTGCCGCCCCCCCGGCAAAATAGCACCCCCCCAAAATTCTGGCGCCCTAGCCCATTGCCTAGGTCGCCTAAATGGTAGCGCCGGCCCTGCTCCTAAGTTTGAACGAAGAACCAAACATTGTAGCATGGTACCACGTGGTATCATGTGGTAAGCGGGTGTTTGCGTTAGCCTGTGATGGAGTTGTTATTGCCGTTAAAAAATGTTGCAGCATTACAGCAAATGAAAACCTGTTTGGCTGGTGACCTATGTCCCTCACCAGACATTAGACAATAGAGTTTGTATCTTGTGGGTATCGTGGGTGTACATGGAACCGGAGAACATAGCCAAGGAATTTGGTTTGGCTTTGCTTCGCTTTAGCCTATTGGTAAGATAGGGGGGCCTGAATCCAGGTTTGGAGTCTAAACAGCTATTCAGTTTGGCTGCATTGGGACTGGGAATTTTGGCGCAGGGATACCTCGCTAGTTGGCCGTGCCATCCCCTTCTTTTCTTTCAGAGCTGTTCCAAGTCCCCGAGTGTAGTATCAGTGCCTATGAAGAGAGAGAAAGAGAGAGAGATTTCTGTTGGTGCAGTTGTCTTACTGGAAAAAGCAAAATTCCTTAGCTGCGGATGGAAATAGATGTGTCCTAATAGGAGTGGAAAGCAAGAGACCTTGACGTACTCTTTTCTTTGCCATCAACTTTCTTTGCCACCTTGGGCAAATCACTTGACCTCCCTATGAAAAGGGGAGTCACAATCGAGGGCAGGCAGCACTGAACTTAGGAGCTCAGCTTTTCATTTTAGCTTCTGTAATGCATGTCCTGCCCAATCTTGCTGTTTCTTGTTTGTAGAAGAGGGGTAATAGCACTTCCCATCTCACAGAAAGGGCTGTTGAATGTAAATTCGTTAAATGTTAAGGTTATTGGAGCCAGAAAGACACTCAGCCCACTCCCCTCCTTTGTAGGGTGCTATGCAATCTGTGGTTGGAAAGAGCTATCTAAAGGCCTAAGCTGAATCTTTATGACACATCCTCCCCAACCTTCACTCCCCTGGAAACGCCTTGGTCCCCATGTATTTCTACCTTGAACAAACCGTAGTCTCAGTGATCGTCTGCTCATTTCTAAGGACATGGAGCTTGCTGCCTGGGGGACTTTTAGAGCCGTTCATGAACTGTTTGCTACGACGCTTTACCCTGTGGGCCAGAAGAGCCGTCTTTGCTTTTAATATCGCTACCACCACCACAGAGTTTCTTGGAGCAAAGGCAGGAAAGCATATGGTCTGCTGCATCCCTCTGCTTGCTGTTGACTGATGAAGCTGTCAGGTTACATTGCAGAGCCCAGCTCCTGCTCTTCTGCTTTGGCATGGAGGGCTGGCCCGGTGAAGAACTGCCTCTCAACTTCCATGGGGGAAGGAAAAAAAAGAATCCCATTATTTATTCAGGGACTAGCACTCCTATGGCCTAATTGTTAGCAGCTCAGTTTAGCCCTTGGGGTTTTAAACTCCCTCTTGATTCCACACAAGGTTCTTCGAGTATTTTTATTACCCCTGCACATTTAATTACATGTGCGATCCTTCTCTTTCCAAACCCACTCGTAAACTCATTACAGGACTTGCCCTCACAGAGCTGTTTCCAATTAGGAAGAGAGCGTTGGTTTGGGGTTGGATTTTTTTTTTTTTTGCCACACATCCATGTCTGGTTCATTCCAGCCTTTGTTAGGCGCACCCCCTGCCCCCTGCACTCCCTGTCTTCTTCCATGCTAAATTTCAGCACATTTTATGGCATGCTCGGGGGTGGCCATCTTTTGTTTTTTTCTTTTTTCTTTCCATAGTTAAAGGAAATCAAAGGAACCTCAAAGCCTCGGCATGACACTTCCCCAGCCTCCACAGACCATTTCTGTTTGCATTCCCTGCAGCAAATTGCGCTTTCCAGCAAAAAGATAATGGAGATGTGGGGGCGAGGGGGGCAGCGAAGGAAAGGTAGAGGCGCAGCTGTGTCTGAAAAAATATTCCCCGTAAATGTGGCGCTGTATGGCTGGAAGGCAAGGCCCATTGCCCTGGGAAGAAAGCCGAAATGGCTTGAGACTGGGGAGCAAGGAGCATCAGAAGAGGGCATGAGATTTGGGTCTTGTATTCATTGCTGTTGTTTTCTCACTGGATTTGGTTGTTGGACTGACAGCTCTAGAGAAAACAAAGTCCTCCGGGAAGCCATGGCACGGGTACCCTGCAGGAAGAGGCAGCGCAAGCTTCTCTTCTGCTGCACCATCGGTGAACCTCAAGCATGACCTTGGCCAGAACACCCAAAGGTCAGTCTCCATGACCCATTCAACCCTCTGCTGAGGCTCAAAGGGGTCCAATATGTTCCAGTTATGAGGACATTTGTCCAGCTGGCGGGTAGCAGCTGGGCCACTAAAATTTTCCATCATCCCTTTCAGGCAATGTAGAATGAGCTCAGGCTGGGAAGTCAGGAGAACATGAGTTCAAATCCCCCCTCTGCTACCACCTCATGGTGTGAATCTTGGCTCAAGTCTACATTCTCCTCTGCAGGATGGAGCCAGATCATGAGGTTTAGTCTCTACCTTCGGGAGGAGTTGCTGACCATGATTAGTTCAAGCGTGGCTGGTGCTACAAAAATACTGCGGATTATTATTCTGCCCATTTCGTTCTTCTTTGCTTTCTTCTGTCATTTTCAGCCCATTACTAGATAAAAGCCTTCCACATTAAGCAGCACTTTCTTCAGTCTTGCTCCGTTCGCATTCAAGCACGTCCCACCAGCTTGTCTTTCCACCTAGCTTGCAGCCACCATCTCTTTCGTTGGCAACTCCTTTTGGGGGGTGAGGAGGGATAATTCCCTAACTTTTCTGGACCTGCTTGTCGATAAACTTCCAAATCTGTTTCTTGGCCAGCTGCCATCTTGATTTGTTGCTGAATTTACATGTTGGTTATGCCGTCCTTTATATTAACTATATTTCTTGGATTTAACAATGCATTTAAAAAAATCAGATATGACTCGTAACCAGTAGCTGGTGGGGCTCACTGCAGCCCCTTGGGAATGTCTTGCCTTCTTAGTACCCAGGAAGAGGACGACTGGGCAAGCTGTTGACCCCAAAAGGGGAAATAGTCCCCCCGAACACCTTTGCTTCTAGTTACCCTATCGCTGCAGTACTTAGGCTGGTGGATGGGGTACTGGAGAAATTATTCCTGAGTCTACAAGTAATTTATCAGCTGTTTCAGGGCTGGATTAGGGTTTTTCCAGCCAGAGGTATACTAGGGGTGATACCCAGGTAATGCAGGCCCAAGGACAAAGTTTTGCTGAGTGAGCCAGAATTCCTCCTTGGGGAACCAAAGACACATGCACAGGAGAGGCAATGCCATCATGCTAGGTGAGCGGTTTGGCATGCCTCCCTTGGCACCAAGTCCCTGCCCTCTTTCAGATGTCTATGTCACGGCACTAGCAGACCCTGTGCCCCCAGGGAACTGTGCATGGGGTGTAGGTGCCAAGAAAGGCTCCTGCATCCTTTCCCTCCCTTCCAGAAGGATGCAGGGCCACACATTTAAGGCACATTTATTTGGGGGCTATTACAAAGACAGCTTCCTAGATGGCCCCACCTCTCACAACCGCAGTGCAGGTTTCCATCAAAGATTTCGTTTTCTCCCCACACAAAGAGCGAAAGAGAGACACCTCATCTCTGTGCAGGGTCTGCTCGGGAACTCAGTTCCCTGGGGCAGGGCCAGTCTTTTTGTTCTGTGTTTGTACAGCACCTAGCGCAATGGGGTCATGGTCCATGACTGGGGCTCTTAGGCACTAGATAATAAATAATACTAACGCCCTTCCCACCCTTTGGGCATGTCTGGCTGGTTATAATCATTATTAATACTTAGCCCTGATGTTGCACTGTCCAGCAGCAGTTTTCACAGAGCGTTGCGAGGGGAGGTAAGGTTATCCCCCTTTTACAGCATGGGAAACTGAGGCATAGAGCCTCAGGGACAGATTTTTTAAAGGGATATAGGTGCCAAATTCTCCTTGATTTCAGTGGGAGCTAGGTGGTCCTAAGTGAATTGTCCAAGTCCATGAAAGGAGTCTTCGGAAGAGCTGTGGCTAGAACCGAGTCACATGACTCCTAATCTGGGGTCCTTCCCGTAGGGGTTCTGATTTGGGAACATCCCTCTCAAGCTTCTCTTATCTTCTGTGTAACACGTGATGTAGTTTGCCTTGAGAATGATGGTTCAGGGATAGCAGTTCCCATCCTACATTGTAATATGAATATTTATGTGGCGCCATGGATGAATACAGCTGGCAGAATATGACATGAAGTCTCTCTATCTAGGTTCCTCCTCCAGTGCTTTGCCAGGTGTATTTCACTGCTTTTACTATGTTATCTGCCCTTGCAGATGGATGTGGAGCCTGGCCTTGCCGGCTGATACGTAGCTGACACTGGCCCCCATGCCTGGCATCTTCCCAAGCAACTGGTCTGTGCCAGAGGATCATGCTGAAGGCCTAGATGATATCTTTGTCCCAGACTTGCCTCCTGGAATGTGGTAGGAGACGTCCTCTGCAGAATGATGAATGACACTGGACCTTCTTTGTCCAACTCCAGCAGGGACCTAGTCCCGAATGGTACTGGAGCAGAAAGTATATTCCTGGGGAGAATAGTTTGAATTACTTTTTCCCCAGCACAACATAAATCTGCAGCTCTTTGCATTTGACTTCATTAAAACTAACAACAATCAAAGCTAAAATTCTATAGAAAATGTCACGGTCTATCTCCCCAACACAGTTTTGAGATTGCAAGGTAGCTCACCGCTGCACTGAGCAATGCTCCCTCCTCACATCTAACACACGTCATAGAATAAAAATGCTAGATTATATTATCCAAATCACTTTGCAATTACATTTGCAGATTATTTAGGTAGGGATCACCCAGCACTGAAATGCAGCCACTTCTGGGGTGAGATGCAGCAGATGTTTAACAGCTCAGAGCAAATTAGAAGTGCAAGGGGATTTAGGTAGTAGAATGGAATGACTGAAACCAACCTGTGCAATAGACAGTATCTATGTAATACATAGGGAAGGTTATAATATATTTACCCAGATAGACTATGTGGCTGTGAGGTGGGCTGCTATGTCATTGATTTTTGTCTCACATTATTCATAGACGAGAACTGTATGTATGTTGTTCTTGGCTCTGCCACTGAGCTTCTGTGTCACCCTGGGCAAGTCACTTCCTCATTGGGCCTCACTGATACCCATGAGTGTGAATGGCTGATACCACCTTTCTGACTTGATCGCTTTACACAAAGATAAAGGCAAGGTGCTGGGAAACAGAGAATCAGCCCCTCATCTCTTTGGACTGTAAGCACCTTGGGGTGGGGACTGTCTCTCACTTTGGGCTTGTACAGTGCCCAGCAAATCAGTTTGGTTGGGGGCCCTAGGCTCTACCATATTACAATGACCTCATAATACAGTTGGATAGACAGGTAGCGACAGGGTCATTTTGGGCTGAGTCTCAGGCTCTGGCTTGCATGGCAGCTAACTGAAATGCCATGCAGCCCTACAGCACCTTCTATCAAGGATTTCAGAATGTTTTCCAAATACAGTGCCTGTCCATGGTTGAGACCCCCACCCCCAGGGCCACTCAAGGCCAGAGGCCAGCCCTCTGCAGGCACAGTGTTCTGCCTTCAGCTCTGGCCAGGCCGAAGCAGCTTTCCAAGCTCTCGAGAATTTTTGAAATTTCAGAACTGTTTGCCGTTCCAAATAGGGACAGAAAGTCAAACTGTTGAAAAAATCCCCACCCGGCTCTAGCTTCAGCCCATGGCTCACTCTCCCAGCACCTCTGCCTTTCCCGGGGCAAGCACTGCCAGGCAGGGGCTGCCTTGTGCCCAGCCCAAGGCAGCTTGGTGACGCACACTGCTAGAACCCATCAGGCTTGGACAACAGAGCTGGAACTGTCACGAGAAAGCGCTTTTGCAGTGTTGCTTGCTTCTGGCTGCGTGTGACTGGCCCATCCCAGCCTCCAGCCCCACAGAGCTGCCGAGAGTGCTCCATAGTGAACAGAGCTAAAGTTAACGAAACATTTTCAAATCACTGACAGGAGCTTGCGGGGCAGGTTTGGGGGATTCTTATTCACCCAAACCAGCTGACACTCCCCTCGTTCGGAAGCTGCCCTCCAAATTCTGTCTAGCTTGGAGCTGCAGTGACACAATCCGTGTATTTTACTGTGTGTGTCTGTAGCGGGGGATGAATCAGGTTTTCTTGATTCAGAAGACCAGGTAGCCCTGGGCACTTTCACCTCCCCAGGAGAGGCAGAGAGGTGACAGCAAAGATGCTTCCTCTTGAACCAGCAGGAAAGCAGCAGAGAAGACTCAGGACTGCAGCAGAGGGAGCCCTTCCATTGCAGATGAGAAGAAATCAGAGCCACACTGAAGCCGAGGTGATAAAACTGTGTGCACTGCTACTGGTGCCTTCCCTCCCGGCTGGGTTAACTAGGACGTGTGGAGCTACGCCGATTTGCACCCGCTGAGGATCTGGCCTGTTACTGTTAACCCGTAGTATGAGAATGCCAAGGGGAGGCAGGTTTAGCACCAACCACTGACCTAGACAGAACTATAATCCCTAGTGAGATTTAGTAAAATAACCCTCCGCCCCCTTGTATTTCAGCACCTGCTGCCAGTTCGCACTTTCAGACAGCTTCCATTGGAACTGCAGGCTGCTTTGCTGGCTCCGAAGCTTGGAAAGGGAACTCAGCACATTCTGAAAGTCTCAGAGGTTGGAGGAATAGAGACTCACCCCCCCATTTCATCCCCAAAACAAAAACAAACTGAACCAAAATGAATCAGTCCCAGATTTTACCAATAGTAGAATCATCTCAGGGATTTAAATGTGCCGCACGTGGGTCTAAAAGGCTACAAAAACCCACTTTTCACTCATCACTGAAGTTATTACATATGTTGTTTTCTCCCTGTTCAATGGGCGGCCCTGTGGCTTATTTTACTGCACACCATTCAAACCTTGCTTTGAGGCAGGGTCGCCAGAACAAGGGAGGCCAGAGGGCCATGGCCCTTCCACTTTTTACAAGCTGTAAGGGGGAACGATGTGGGGGAAGGAGGGGAGAGGAATGAGTGGGTGACAGGGTCTTGAGAGGGAAGAGGTGGTATTGGAGAGGGGCCAGGGCAGTGCAGGTGGTGGGGTCTTGGGAGAAGGGGCAGTATGGGGGCAGGGTGCTTGGAAAAGGGGTGGTGTGCGGGGGCAGAGTCTCAGGGGCACAGTATGGGGTGGGGAAACTGTGCCCCCCCCCCACACTTTTAGGGCATGTCTGTTGCTCCTGCTTCGAAGGCAAAGGTATTAATTTTCTCCTGGCTTTCTCTGTGGCACTTATCAGTACAGTATTGGGGTGCTTTCCAAATCCTAATTAATGTATTGTCCCAACACCTCGAGAAGGGAACAGGTGCTATTATGCTGATTTTACAGACACATAACTGAGGCACAGAGCGATTACGTTAAAAGCAGTTCATTCATTTCTGGTGCCCAATTTGAGACCCCTAGAACCTAAGTTTCCCAGAACTTTGCATTGTAAAGCAATGTGTTCCAAGCACAGCCTCCTTTGACTTCAGCTGCCGCTGTGAGTGCTCAGCACGTTGGCGAATCAAACCCCAGGGTCTCGACTTGGGTGCTCAAAAAATGAAGAACTCACATTTAGCAACCACCTGTGCAAAGTTTGGTGTAAGTAACATGCCCACTATCACACAGAAACTCAGTGGCAGGAGTAGAATCCAGGTCTCCAGAGCTGCATTTAACTGCCTTCACCATGAGATCATCCTCTCTCTTCCTGCAAGCTCCTGCCTTATTCACTGTCCAACTTCTGCAACAAATGGAGGGGTCCTACAGAGTATGTCTGCACAGCAAAACAAAAAAAGAGCCATGGCAGAGAATCTCGGAGCCTGGGTCAACTGCCTTGGGTATGCAGGGCTCAAAATAGCTGTGCAGACATTCAGGCTTGGGCTGGAGCCTGGACTCTGAGCCCTAGTGAGAGGGGAGGGTCTCAGAGCCTGGCTCCAATCCTTGCAAACCCAAGTCTGTTGACCCAGGCTCCAAAACTCCCTGTTGCAGGGTTCTGTGACGCACACCCACACACAACAGCCTCCTTTACAGTGGTCGTCCCGACAGTGGGTCCAACCCATGCACTGAACGAGACAGGGATGTTGTGCCAGACACAGTCTGTGATTGTGTAGTTAAAGACATTATCACAACGCGCACACCCGCACAAGGAGGCTGAATTAAGGATTCGCAGGCCGTTAACTTGTGAGTGTATGAGTTTACAACCCCAGTGTTCTTTTTAAGGTGGGATTTGTTGCCAATAATTTCTGAGGTTTTTAAAAAAGCAAACTGAAGAAATTCCATCATGCAGCATCATTCACATCCCCTGGGCTCATCAGCGGGGGTGGAATCTTTAGAGCCACCACAGACCTCTGCCAAGTAAGCTAATGGGCTAACCAGTAGCACCATAGGTGGTTATCCTCCTTGCAGATCTGCCATAAGAAGGGGATGAAATACACATTAGTCTTGGGAGTTTTATCCAGGCTCTGACGAGGAGTGTGAGCTCATGGGCACAGACTCTTTTGCCAGATTAGCAGGGACTTTTGAAGTTTTTCACCTCCCCCTGCAGCCTGGGTTGTGGTTTGCCTGCTGGGACCATCTGGGCATGTCTCTCATAATCAATTCCATTGCAGATGCCTCGGGCACTGGTGGTACCTTGGTCTCTCCTGTTCTCTGCCTGTGGCATAATTTTATTTCCTAGGGACTAAAATGTCTTGGTCTTACTAAAGTATTTGGTCTTAATACGGTGCTATCTGGGTGCAAGTTAGCGGCCTGTGCTCTACAGGAGGTCAGACTAGATGATTTGACTATCCATTCTCGCCTTTTGTGAAACCAGCATAACCGCCAGATTGCGTCCAGTGTCCTCTTTGAAGGTAAATTTCATTTACTCTATTTCTATGCCTAGGAAACTACTATCTGTTAAAAAAGAGATGCAGTAAAATAACAACCAAAAGAAGCAATCAATAGATGGCCAGGATCTAGGGGTGCAGAGTGACTTGCCAGTGGACTGGAAGTCAGGATTCTTCTGATGTGCTCTCAACCCCTGATTTACTGTGTCATCTTGGAGCAAGACACTTAGGCCAACATTGAGAAATTTGGATCTTTAAAGCTAGACATCTCAGTCTATATGTACACACACAATAAAAACATAAGAACTGCCAGACTGGGTCAGACCAATGGTCCAAGCCAGCCCAGTATCCTATCTTCCAACAGCAGCCAGTGCCAGATGTTTCAGAGAGAATGAACAGAACAGGGCAGTTATTGAGTGATCCATCCCTGTCATCAGGTCCCATCTTCTCACAGTCAGAGTCTTAGGGATACCAGGAACATGGGGTTGTGTCCCTGAGCATCGTGGCTGATAGCCAGTGATGGACTTGTCCTCCATTAATTTATCTGGTTCTTTTTTTGAACCCGGTGATACTTTTGACCTGCACAACATCCCCTGGCAAGGAGTTCCACAGGTTGGCTGTGCATTGCATAAAGACGTGCTTCCTTATGTTTGTTTAAAACCTGATGTCTATTAATGTCATTGGGTGACCTCTAGTTCTTGTGTTATGTGAAGGGGTAAATAACACTTGCTTATTCACATTCTCCAAACCATTCATGAGTTTATAGCCGTCTATCAGACCCCATACCCCCATCCTTAGTGGTCTCTTTTCCAAGCTGACCAGTGCCAGTCTTTTTACTCACTTCTTATAAGGAAGCTGTTCCATACCCTTCATCATTTTGTTGCCCTTCTCTGAACCTTTTCCATTTCTAACATACCTTTTTTGAGATGAGGCGACCAGAACTGCACCCAGTACTCAAAGGGTGGGTGTACCCTGGATTCATATAGTGGTATTAAGATATTTTCTGTCTCATTGTCTATCCTTTTCCTAGTGCAGTGATTCTCAAACTTTTGTATTGGTGGCCCCTTTCAAATAGCAAGCCTCTGAGTGCTGCCCCCCCCCTTAAATTTAAAACACTTTTTAATGTATTTAACACCATTATAAATGCTGGAGGCGAAGCGGGGTTTGGGGTGGAGGCTGACAGCTTGAAACCTCCAATGTAATAACCTCACAACCCTCTGAGGGGTCCCGACCCCCAGTTTGAAAACCCCTGTCCTAGCGGTTCCTAACATGCCGTCAGTAACCTGCCTTGGTATTTCAGAAGTGCTGATCACCCACAACTTTCCTCCAAGAGCTACTCAAAGCATCTGAAAATCAAGTAATCAAGGCCAAGTAATTTAGACACCTAATGTTGGGCTCTTACATTTCAAAATGTTGGCCTCAATCTCCCAGTACCTGAGGTTTCTCATGGTGGTGGGATGACTTGCAAGGTTGCTCTGAGGCTTAAATAATATTTGTAAATTCCATTGAGGTCCCCATGTAAATGATGCTGGAAAAATACCAACCCTCTCCTCACGTTAATATGGACCACAACCCTCGTCAGTAAAAACTCAGCAGCTCCATGCCCAAGGGGAGCAGAGGTTGGCAGGCCAATATGTATCTGTCATATGGCACAGAGAGCGCTGAGCCTCACACAGCTGGTTTAAATGTTCTAGTAGATGTGTTAATCCTTTTGGGTTCCAAATAATGTTCTGGTCAAGTCGATTTATGGTAACGCTATCTTAAGCAACTAGGGCAATAAAAGACATCTGAAAGGTGAAGCATTTTTTTCTTTTAACCCCACCCCCCAACCTCAATTTTTTTAAAAGCCTTTTCTTTGGGCTGTGTTCGAAACCCTCAGGAATGCCAGCCATGCCAGCGCTACTCAGCCTCACAAAGGGGGAGAGCAACTGTGCCACGGAGCTGAGCCTGATTGCTACGCTACGGGCTTGTCTACATGGAGACACACAGGACAATTAATCCTAATTCATTAGAGGTGTGAATTCAAAGTGAATTAGCTACATTGCATTTAGCCCCCGTGTGGACTTTCATTCAGAATTAATGTGGCCTTAAATAAATTTAACTAAATTATCAGAGGGCAGCCGTGTTAGTCTGTATCCACAAAAACAACGAGGAGTTCAGTGGCACCTTAAAGACTAATAGATTTATTTGGGCATAAGCTTTTGTGGCCAGGACAGTATGAGCTCATGTATCAGAGACTATCATAACGCCTATGCACAAGGGATCTGAATTAAAATTGAGTGGACAGCCTTAATCCTAGCATTTCCTAGTGTTTGAATGCGTGACTTTACAACTACAAGGGGGTCAAAATTCTCTGAATGAAAAGGTTGTTGGTTAAAAAAAAGACTTTTTTTTTTAAAATATGTGATAGTCTGCAAAAAAAATTTAGTGTCATTATGCAAACTTTTTTTGTGAACTTTCTTGTGACATTATTCATTGATATATTTTTTTTAAAAAAATTAAAACGGGGGTTGAAAAATTCTGTATTTTCAAAATGAAGAGTGACTCATTTCATTTCCCTGCAAAATGAAAACAACGGTGAAATATTGGCAAAAAAATCAATCAACTTTATTGGCAATCTCTATTGGCATGCTTGGCCCGTGGTTTTTATTGGTAAGCACACCATGTGGAGGCACGAAGCTACGTCTGCTGCCTTTCGTGTTGCTTTCCAAGAACAATAACAATACCACACTCCTGCATAGCACTTTTCATCAGTTGCTCTCAAAGCAGTTTCCGAAGGAAGGCTGTATCATTATCCCCATTTTATGGGATGGGAAACTGAGGCAGGGCAATGACATGCAGGAGGTCACTCCGCACATGAGGGGCGGCACTGAGGCTGGAATCCAGCTCTACCACAGCTCAGTCCAATGCTCCGTGCACTAGACCACACCAACCCCCTGCAACAGTCTCATTGCCGCCCATGGCCTGCGTACACGAGTAAGTACGACTCACTGTGTGAAATTCACCCTCGTGCAGCAATGAAGACACTAGCCTGAGTGGTAACGTGCAACATCAGTGAGGCTTGTAATGGGCTGTCACAGCGAGATGGGTTCCCCCCAGGATGAACGAGAGATGCTGAATGGGGCACAACACATCTGGAAGGATTCCCCGCCCCTGCCAGTGGCTTTACTTGAGAGCAATTCAGGGTGGGGCACAGTTGTGACAGCATATAGAAGACTATATGTGATTATATTATAGTCTGCAAAGCCGGCGGGAGGGGGCAGTGTGGGGAGTGGAGCACATAGCTAGGCTTAGCAGAATTTGATTTTGCCTTTTTGATACATTTGACAAATAATGTCAATGTTTATTTTGAAGCATTTTCCCTCCAATTTTTTGGTCAGTGTAAATTTTCACGGTTGTGGGGAATGACGGTGGGAGGTCAGACACCAGTAGCTGTTGAGAGGCTAAAAGTGACTGGTGTATAGCCATTATAACACAATTGGGTGACATCCCATGTCAAACTATAGCACCTCTGCAGCCTTCCCTCAGACGCTGAACTCTATTTGCCTCGCTGTGAATTTCAGGGATTATCGATGGAATTATTTTCCGTGTCGGTTTGCGTGGGTATGGTGAAATCGACGTTTACTGACTTTTGCTGATAAAAATCGAATCCTTCCAATCCTACAGATCAACCTATCAAAGTCTGGGCTGGGGTAACCAAAGTCTGAAGGAGGAGAACTGTCCCCCCCCATGTCCATTAGGAAAAGCCACCCAGGGCCCCAACCCCACTGTCCCACAGGGAGCACTGGCTCCTCCTGCTTTCAAAACCAAGGTCAGATTTGAGTCCTTTCTGCCTCTGTCCTGCAGCCCACGTCTCGGAAGGCTTATGGGGTGATGGAAGAGCGACTCCCTCCCCGTTAATGGGGGCCTGGAGTAGCAGGGTCTAGCCCAAGCACGCTTAGTCCTGGCTCTCGGCAGGCCCAGTCCTGCAAAGGGAAAGTCATGCAGGCCAAGCAGCTAGTGCATGGGCTTGGCACAGGAGGGGTGGCTCAGCTCTCTGGTGTGCAGTTACCTACGCACCATGTCCCTGGCACAGTCCAGCCAGGAAAGGTTCATTACAGCGAGGAGAGGACAATGACATGTCGCCCCACACCAACCCACTGATTCAAGCAAAGGATGCTAATGGCAGCACCACCTTATGCTCTCCTCCCCCGGCACTAGCAGCTCCCTCTGTGACCATTTCTGGCCAGTGGAATCTGTCCTTTGCTGGGCTGGTAATGGGAACCCAGGGGGTGGAGGACCAGGTGCTGGGGACCATGTTGGCTTCTCTAATCCTGCCCCTGCGTAGCTGCGGGTTCATGTTGATTGTTCCCGGACCAGGTGAAACACAGAACACAGGGAGGTCCAGGGAGCTGGGAAAAATCTTTGGCTAAGCATTGTCAGCAAGTTGCTGACAGCTATGCTAACACATCCACACCGAAGTACATAGACTTTCTGACTCGAGCCTGCAGCTTGAGTTGTGTCCACACTGCAAAATGACAGGGGTTGGACCAGCGTCACAGCCAGATTCAGGGGCTGACTCACTCTCAGCTAGCAGGGTCCTAGGACCCGGCTCCCGATTGCTTGCTGGCCCGAGTCAGACTGATTTGTATATGAATGAATGGCAGTCTTAGGCTCAAACCTGAGTCACAGCCTGGGCTTAGTGTGTAGTGTAGACACACTCTAATGCACTTGATTTTACTGGTGGAAGGATACCAAAAATAGTCCTAGGACCACTGTTTGATAAAACATTTTTTAAAGACAGGTTTGCAGCAAAGCATATGCTGTATATAGGCTACGCATACGTCTCTCCATCCCAAACTCACACTTGTACCTTTGGTCATGAGCCACCTTTAAATCTGGGCTCTGCCACACTACAGCACTGAATGGTCTCACTTGAACTAAAGCAGTAAATCCATTAAAGAGTAGCTGTAATAGGCTATCATCCTGTATCTGGACCCTCCTCACACATCTACAAGCAACAGTAATGGATATGGCCAGTGATTGTGAGAAAAAGGTGCTGAGAGATTTGGCATCACCTTGACGCTGTGTTTATTGGTAGCCATTGTGTTAAGCATCTTACAAACCAATAGCCAGAGGTGGTTCCTGACCCGAGGAATCGAAGCAGACAAAGGGATGGAGGGCAAACTGCTTGCCCACGGTCCCACAGCAGGTCAGGAATAGAATGGTGGACTCTTCAAGGCAGGAGCCTGCCCACTACATCGCTCTGCTTTCATGGCACTTGGACTGGAAAGCAGTGTGGTGCTTCGCGTGAGGTTTTCATTTCGTTGTTCCTAATGGACCTCCAACTGGCTGTATAACAATACCTACCCAGAAACACTGGGCTTCTCCAACAGAGCGGATTTTTTTGCTCTGTTTCAGTCTATCATTTCAAGTGTCTGGAAGCTCAAGCAGCTGCTGAGAATGAAATAAAACAATCCCACAGCGCGAGGCTGGAATCGGGAGAACTGGCCAACACAGAGCCTGGAAAAACTGGCCTGCAGAAGCAGTAAAACAGCAGGCGTTCCAAAGGGCTGCTTCCAAGAGACAGGCTCTTAACTGGTGGGCCGGGTTACGATATCAGCGGGAGAGAGATTCAAGGCTGGATGCTGGACGATCGTGAGTTTGTAGCCGGGCCACACGGCGCCCCTCACTAACTAAGCGGCTGGATTATCTCCCCCACACACTCCTCCTCATCACCATCTGTTTGGCTTGGAAGCCTTGTATCTGCTTCTGTTCGAGATACCTGCTCTTGCAGTTGCAGGGGAGAGGAATGGTTTGCAGCTATGCATGTCTCCCATCACTGGCCCTGCCTGGTGGGCTGTCAACCCTGACCTGGAGGGTGAGAGGGGAAATCCATCCCCAACTTTCATTTAATCCTGTGCCGCTCCGTGGAGACTGCCAGCTGGAGTCAGCTGCGATGTCCACTGTTCACGAAGAGTTGGATCGAAGCTACCAGCTCAGGTTGTGCAGTTCATCAAAGAAACAGTGCCAGGGAATTCTGTCTAGCATTGAAATATGCCAGGTGGAAATCAGTGGCAAAGCAGCTAATGGCTTTGAATGGTGAGCCCCCTCCATCTCCAACCCCCAGGGTCCTCCCCCCCCCCCAGGTAAATCATAACCCCACATCCTCAAGGGGTTTTGATGACTTTCTGAAAGAGAGCTGGTGTCCAGCTGGGCTGGGGTCTTGACTATGGAGCTGTGTCTTCTTCTGGCGATGGAACAGAAATTAGAAACATCACACTGGAGTGGGAGAATCAGTTAAATAAAGGCTTTTCCATTTCCCTCTCTGAGCCCTGCTCCCCAGATCAGCCCTGCAGCATCATCCATCTTTTGATCTCCCCTCTCACCCTGCACCCCACTCCTCAGCTCTGACTCACTCACTGTACAGGACGTCCCATGCCAGTTCTCCCAGCGCACATGATCTGCTCTGTGGCTCAGCCTTGTTATTCAGCATGACGGGAATCCCCAACCTTTTTTCCACCCCGTGGCTGGTAAACCAACAAGACTAGAACATTTCACTTGGCTACAATTAAACAAGTGCTGGCGGCCCCACGCGCCTCGATATAGAACTTAAAAAAAAAAAAAGGAGTTTAGCTTCAGCAGGAAATCTAATAACAGGCAGTAGCTGATATTTCAAGACCATCTTCGTTGGATTTCATTCCCATCTTGTTCCAGTGCCATATGTGGAGCGGCGCGAGCCATCGCTCATTATTACGGAAGAAATTCATTTCGTTTGTGGATTGGGGATTCGGGGAAGAACGCAATCGTCCTGCTGCGGGGAATATATTGTATGTACTTCTGAGCAGTGTCTGACCTCTGGCTTGCTCTCTTCACAGCGTGGAAAGGAAAAATGATTAAAAAGAAGCAGCAACTTTCCACTCTAAGGGGCAATGTTATTCATTTTCTTTTGTTTTTATACGGCAGAACTGAAAACAGAGTTTTTATCCATGCAAAACATTGACTGAAAGCTTAAGATTTCTCTCTATACACATCCTTGCCTGACCTTGGCTCGGAGGAAGAAATCAGGGAATTGGGTTTTTTAAATTATTTATGTCTACATCTGTCAGGGAAATTAGACAATTTGATAAAAAATATATTCCTGGTTTTACCTGCCTGCCAGAGGCATCCAGCTGGCCAAATAACATGTTTCTTTTTATCCCCCAGCATTTCAGCATGTAGAGTAGCACCTCGTCTCTTCTCCCCTCCACATGTAAAAAAAAATGGCCCAGATAGACGTGGGAGTTAAAAACTGGGACCTTTGACCAAAGGCAGAGGAACCTGGACTGTCATGAGATGGTCAGCAGGGTTATCTCATTACAGATGGCTGTGCAAGAGTATTTCGTATGGTGACACTCTCAAGACAACACATTGTGGCTTCTGATTTACACCTTTGGGGGGAGCTTTCATAACACAGCCTTGCCAAAGAGAAGTCGAGTGAGAAAAGTTGCAGTGTGTGCACAATGAAAACCCTGGGTGGATTCAAGTAATCTCCCTTCATGTGCTGTCCTCTTGGGTGCTTCTGTGTTTTGTATGGGCCTCTTCAGGTCAGAGCTGCAGGGCAGAGAATGTGGGGCATGAATGAACTCCAAGAAGGAGAACATTCTCGGCAAAGAAACTTGTCCTTCTGGAGCTAGTCCCTCCCAGGAGAAATGTCTGGAAACTCAACCAGGGCCATCTTTCCATCGACCTTGTCTTCACTAAATATAATCACACCTACACTGGTGTTGCCAGCTGTACAGATGCCCCCCGACTTATGCAAGCATTCCATTCTGGAAAGCTTTGCGTAACTCAAATTTTGCATAAGTCGGAAACTTATATCCATACGTTACACAAACATTTCTGCAACTCAAAAATCCTATTTCTGGCTTATGGAACTTTTTCCGTAAGTGTGAATTTGCGTAAGTTGGGTCTTGCATAACTCGGGGAGCATCTGTACTATGCTCTTAGCCCCTGGGAGGTGACAAAGAACATGCTGTGCTAATGTGGGTCGTCTGCTTCCTTTCTCTAGGGCAGCTCAGTCTGAGATCTACCAAAGTTCAAGCCCCAGGCTGGCATCTTTTGTATAACTAGCCCTTACCTGAGTTATCAGAAGGCTTGAATGGGAAACCTTCACAGCCAAAAACATGAGCCACTCTTCCTCAGGCCAAAGGTGTAACTCCTCCAGCTGGTAGCATTAATAGACTCTTATCTTCTTAGGTGGACCAGCCACTAGAGGTGGACAGAGACACACAGGGCCTGTTTTCCAAAGAACTGAGCTCATGATAAAGTCAGTGGGAGCTGGATGTGCTCAGTACTTAAGAAATCGGAGCCTGATGCTGTGACAACATGAACTACATACACTGCTCCTTCTCTGATCCCTCCATCACTGAGTTCTTTCATCTCTGAATGCGACCACCTCTTTCACTTCAGCATCACCCAGTTACCTGCTGTCTCCTGCTGCTCCATTCAGCCCAGCAATGTAAGTAACCTCCCTGCCACTCTTAGCCCCCTTCTCCCTGCTGTCTCTTCAGCTGATTCAGTCACTGATCCTTGCCACTACCATCGATTCCTGTCTCTCCAACAACAAAGTCCATGTCTCAAACCTTGCTTTGCCCCTGATTTCTCCACTCCTGCCCCCACACTACTGAGCACCACTGGAGAAAGTCCTCTGACCACAGACACTTCTTCCTCTATCAGTTCACCCTCTGTGCTCCTTCACCTCTGCCATCTTCATGGCTGAACAACATGGATGCTCCTGTCTCATCAGCTGAAGCCTAGTCCCAGTTGCCTAGTCACCTCCTTGGTCTCACACCTAAAACCTTCCTCCTCCTCCAAGCTCTTCCCACCCAGCACAAGATATTGCCAACTTATTCCAAAGAGAAGTTTTCTCGGCTCCCATTTGATCACCTGTCCCATAGATTTCTACTACTCCACCCCATATGTGTGGCACATCACCCTTCTCCTGCCCTCAAGGCCACCACCTTCTCCGCCTTCAGAGCCACACTCGGAACTTGCTTCTGAAACATTACATCAATCAGCCAACCAACAACAGCTCAGCCACAGGGAAGTTGGGGATATTTTATATTTATTTAAGAAAAAAACACCCCAGAGCCCCATTGACTGTTTTAATCCTCTCTTTGTAATCTTCGCTTGCAAGCTCTTTTTGGGCAGGACGGGGCTGGCTGAAAAATTGAGAACAAAACATTTTCCAGTCAGAAAAATGGGGTTTCATTGAAATTGAAATTTTCTGCAAGGAAAGATCAATTTTGGCAGAATTTTCCATTGGGGAAAATTGAAACATAAATGCTTCGTTTTGGTTTCTGGAGCCTGAAACATAATGTTTTGTTTTCAGTTGACCCTGATTGCTGGGTTTGTGTGAATGGCTGCAGTACCTCATGGGACTTGTAGTTCTGGGTCCCACATACCCACAGTCTCTATGGGTGCAGATCCCCAGGTAGATTACATGTCCCATGATGCACCATGGTGGAACAGTTGTGATATTTCAACTTTTTGTCTTGATTCAAGATAAAACAGTTGAATTTCCCATTGGACAATAATGTTTCAATCAGCTCTAGGGGAGGAACTGTGCCAGGCTGTTTCTGACCACAGCATCTTATGCATCGTGGGTATGATCACAAGGAAAGATACTTATAGTCTTCCTGGATTAATATACCATGTTCCCCCTCTGAAGTATCTGAGCACCAATGAGACATTTAAAGGGAGCACTGGAGAATTGACTGGTGAGAGCAGTCCTGCATTGGCCAAGCGTCTGGACTGGATTCCAGATGGGAATTTTAAACACCTCCATAATTCTGGGATCTTTGGATCCAGGATTTTGGTTTGGCCTGTGATCAAAATAGGGGCTGCATGTGAAATTCAGATGCTGATGCTGAACTTCACTGCACAGTATGGACTTTAGTACAATGTTATCTTTGTAAAAGGCCTCGAGTGAGATCACGGCTCCGTTGTGTGCTGGGTGCTGCCCAGCTATGTAGTAAGGAGCAGCCTGTGCCCCAGACAGCTAACAGTGAAAATAGACAAGACAGAAACAAAGAGATAAGAGACGCATACAGTCACGTAGTCGGTCAGGAATGAAACCCTGGTCACCCAACGTAGTGCCCTGGTCACCAGACACTGTACCTCCACTCTGTTACGAAGCCCAGATGAGTGATAGTATGGCCAGCAACAGCTGAAACAGATTCTCATGGATGGTTCAAGCCCCACTGTTGACTAGCAGAGCTTTTATCCAGCACGTGACTTTTCCCTGCCATGACTAGCATGAGTGCCTCTTCAATGGGAGCTTGCCCAATGTCTCAAGGTAAGTAGATGTGCTCGCAAGAACTGAGAAAAGCCCAATGACTGTGCCTGTTTGGCCCATCCCATGCAGAGATTGGTTCTAGACGCTGCACCCTGAGGCCTAAAATACACCTTGTGTGTGGCTGTCCTCCTGTGGCTTAACTGCTTCTTTCCATCCACTTAGGGGAATCTGTTTTCAGGAAGCGATAATGCCACTCTTCTGCACTACAGATGCTTCAGCCCAGATTCTCAAAGGTGTTTAGGCACCTAACTGCCATTGAAATCAATGGGCATTAGGCATCTACAGGCCTCTGAGAATCTGGGTGAGTGCTGGTGGCAAGGGAATGACACCCTGTATCAGAATGAAAAGGGCATAATCAATGCATCAAACCATTGAAAGATGATGCACACATTCCATGAACACCATGGGCGTTAAACTCTATGAGGTACTCAGGAACGACTATAAGAGGAGACATATAAGTATCCTATACAGTATGAAAATGGGATGGGGGCAGGGGGTCAACTCTAGTCATGATGAGGCAAAGCCTGGAGTGCTTAATCAAGCAAATGCATCAATGAAGCCCTTACTGTTTATCCAGTCACAATTCCAAGAGACAGTTGTGCAATTCTTGCACATGTCGCTGAGCGTCTCCATTGACGTCAACCAGATGAGTTCTGAACATGCTCATCAGTGGGTGAAATTTACCACAGAGTAAAGGCTGTGCACCTCTTAAAGGGGACATAAGCCCCCAGGCTTTATGGTGAGGCATGTATTTCACTGCAGCATAACAGCATTGCACAATCAGGTTCCAAACTTGGGTTGTGCCTAAGGACTTCAGGCGTGAGCCCATGAGAAGGTTTGCTTGGGCAAGGACTGTTTGCGGCTGCTAGATTTGAGCCAATGACAGTCGTGTGGGTTTGATTTGTTGGGTACTTGTTAAACCCTGCTAAATATGTTTTCAGTACTCATCAGTCAGTGATTTAATGATAAGCAGCGATCCCCAAATTGCGTCAAGCTCCGATTTATTAAGGAAATTTTTATGTTAAATTAATAGCATGTGAGTATTGGAAACATATTTTGTTGAGGTTTAACAGCTCTGCAATGGCTAGATTAGTTTATAAACCTCAACCAATATGTTTTTAATAACTGTCAGGGTATTAAAATACCAGAAACACTGACCTAATGAAGCTGAGATACGGTAGATAAGCCTTTGTGACCTTTCATGTCATGTCTGAGCAAGGGAAGCGTGCAGCTCAGGCATTGGTAATGGCTGTTACGCCTTTTGCTCCTGGATCAGTTCCAAGTGAGTGTAGCTCAGAAGGGGCTGAGTGGCGTTTCTGTCTGGGTCTGGTATCAGGGGGGTAGCCGTGTTAGTCTGGATCTGTAAAAGCAGCAAAGAATCCTATGGCACCTTATAGACTAACAGAAGTTTTGGAGCGTGAGCTTTCATGGGTGAATACCCACTTCGTCGGATGCATGTAGTGGAAATTTCCAGGGGCAGATATATATATGCAAGCAAGCTAGAGATAACGAGGTTAGTTCAATCAGGGAGGATGAGGCCCTGTTCTAGCAGTTGAGGTGTGAAAACCAAGGGAGGAGAAACTAGTTCTGTAGCTGGCAAGCCATTCACAGTCTTTGTTTAATCCTGAGCTGATGATGTCAAATTTGCGGATGAACCGAAGCTCAGCAGTTTCTCTGAGACAACCTTAGCTGACAGAGATGGGCCTTTTAGTTTAGGCAATAGAAACTCATGTATTAAGCTCCAGTAGTCCCAGATTTAATCTTTGCTGCAGACAACCCATCCAGGGGTGTCAGCGTTAGGCCTACAAAAAAACTTGACAATGGTTAGACAACTGGTGCACTGAAACCCTGCCTACCGTGCTGCCCAATATCGTCTGTTTGGTCTTTTGTGCTCCTGCTGTGCGTATTATTGCCTCTGCTCTTCTGCTTTGATTAGAAGTTCTTTGAGGGAACCATCTTTCTCATGTTTTGTATAGGGGCTGGTCCCTGACTGGGGCTCGCAGGTGCCACAGCAACACAGATAATAAATAACAATAACAGGAAGGATCATTGCCAGCTCCTATCAGTTTTGCGGGACAGCTGAGGTCTGGTCTCTGGGAACTTAGAGCTGTGTTTATGAAATGCACTAGTGAGTGCAGGTAACATACAGGTCCCCCTCTCTGCCTGATATGAGCCTGTTACAGCCCTTGCTAGGGAGTTAGCAGCCATCACAGAAGTGGGGACCAGTCCAGGATTCAAACTGCTGTGGGGCTCGAGAGGAGCTTCCTTTGTTCAGAGAAAGCATGCAAACCATGGTCAGCATGAGTCCTTTTCTCTGAACTTTGCCTGTAGAGATGTCCCTACTGCTCCAGTGAGACCTCTGGTTCCATGAGGACTCAGGTTGTAATGGTCACTTGCTGCTCTGCAGATGTCCATGCATCACCTGTGTATTGCTTCTGCCTACGCCCTTTAAACTGTGGTCTACATTATCAGAAGTAGCTAGTGATTTCAGGTGCAACAACCTAGAAACACCTCAAAGAGGCCTGATGTTCAGACCATATTGAATGCTCGTCCTCTGAAAATCCAGGGCCCTTTGGGAAATCACAACCACATGCCACTTCTGAGACCTTAGACCCAAGAGCTCAATGGTGACTGGTCTAGTTATGGCACTTTTATTTATTGACCTAAGAGATAAAAGCTACATACTGGACAAATTCATCCTTGGTGTCGCTCCACTGAACTCCAGGGAGTGATGCTAGCAATGAATTGGGCTCCTTAAAATGTGGTTCTGTCCTGAAAAGAGATTGCAAAAACAGCATTGTTGGGCT
Organism: Chelonoidis abingdonii; assembly: GCF_003597395.2. NCBI lineage: Eukaryota > Metazoa > Chordata > Testudines > Testudinidae > Chelonoidis > Chelonoidis abingdonii. The sequence goes on along the minus strand of NC_133773.1, from coordinate 143,851,479 downwards.
CCATGCCTACTGGGTCTTGGTAGTTTCAATAGCAAGGGCCTGATTGTCCTTTTCATTGCATTATTTCCATGGAAATGAGAATCAGGCCACTAAACGTGCTCAGCTTACATTCATAAAAGTGGTTTCGGTACCTGGCAGAACTGCAAGCTCAGTTTGGTCTCTGAGAATTAAACTGTTTTCTTTCTTGCTTGCATATCATCACCAGGGATAAAAGCTGTGCAGGATACGTGTGCCCGCAGGACATGTGCAGTATCACCACCTTAAATGGGTTTGCACAGGTGGACTGCATTGGAGCTTGGTAAAGAATTCTGATGATGATGCACAAGGTAATACAGACCCCCAGCTCCCTTTCCTAGGGCTGTGTGGGCTCCTGCTAGATTAAGGAGGTGCAAAGACATATCATAGCTGCTAATATCAGCAGATCTGACTCTGAGGCACACACGAGGGAGGTATGATGAATAAGTTAGACTTAAATGGTGCACAGACCTGGTGGCAGCCCTTGGCACAGGGATGAATTCCACCCTGAGAGAACAGGGGGTAAATAGCTGAGCTGGTAAAAAAAAAAGTGCCTTTTTTCATATGGAAACATTTCAGCAAATCTGAAATATTTCAATTTGGATAGCCTACCACAGTGCATCATGGGAGTTGTAGTTTGGCAGTCTCATACTCTCTTTCTTCTTTATAGGTCAGGCTCCCTAGCTGGACTACACCTTCCATAATGCACCATGGTGTCCGCTCATGGTGAGGGGAGGAGGTTGCATCATGGGAGTCCCTGGTCGTGATTCCTCATGGGAAATGTAGTCTAGCTGGGGAGTGAGGCTCATAGAGGTGAATGGGGACACGAGGAAACTGAACTGTGACTCCCATGAGGCACTATGGTGAGATAGCTGAATCAGAATATTTCAGGAGGTTGATTTTTGGATGAAAAAAAAAATCAACTTTTTCCATGGAAAGCAGGCACTTTTTGCAAAAAACATTCATTTGACTGCACACAGTTTGGATGGAACATTTTTGACCAGACCGCCCTAGTTAGTACCCTCAAGACAGAACATGAGCTACTGGAGAGCCAAGGAAAAATCCTTCCATGATGCATTAAACAGGCCAAAAGCGAGGTGCTCTGAATAATTGCCAACGTGCACATGCTTGCACTTTCTGTTTTATTGCTGAATAGTAGGCTGAGTGTTGGAAAGCATCAAAGGGAACGGAGCATGAGACCACCACCACCTCCTCCTCCTCCAGTGCAGGGTTCAGCAACACATGGCCATCTTTGATGTGCTGTGCGTGGCGTTCATTTCTGCAGACGCCTGGGAGACAGAAAGCAGTTCACCTCCTTTGAATCCCACCAGTGAAAATTCTGAGGCTTGACTGATTCCTTCTCTTCATTTACACTTGGATCAGCACCTCCAGCAAAGCCAGAGGAGGGATTTCCTGCCACCAGCTTAACCCTCAGTAGCCCTCGGCCAATTCGCTACTGTGTTATTTCCACTTTAATGTGTTCATTCTCTTTCAGAGACTCAGGCCCTGAGAGCAGCTCATCCTTTGTCACCATTTGAGGTAGGGGAGGAGAACTTTGGAAATGAACCTGTTCACTGGTTCTCCAAGGCAACACATCTTCACAGCCAGCTGCAGCCTGTAATCTTTCTGATGATTTCATGGGATGCAGATGTAGTTTTCTCCTTCATTACAGCTCGTTTTCCATTTCCAACCAGGCATCTAAGGACTGGCCTGTTGCCACAACATATGTACATACATCCTTCCACCACCCACCACACACATTTAATTAAGGGTGTTGCAAAGCTGTTAAAAGTCTGGAAATTCAAAGCTGAAGGCCAATGCTTTGTGTTCCTGCTGTTTTTAAAAACAAACAGTAGAATGAGCATGGACTTTTTTGAAAGATTAATTTCCCTTTAAAAAAAAAACAATGGAAGGTATTCAGTCAAAGGGGATAAAATCTGTATTTTACGAAGACTTAAATATCTCGACTAAGTTCACGTCTTTTCCAGTTTGATAACTGCCTGCAAACAGCTTGTGAGATTTCTCAAATTTGTTTGTGATACAAAATTGATTCACTGGATACATCAGGTGAAAAATTCTCAGCCTGTCTGTTGTAGTCAGCAAAGCCCAAAGCCGTAAAGGTATTTAGTTGCAATGATTTCAATGGGAGTTAGGCACCTGATTGAATTGTGGGTTTTCAATTATCAAAATTCCACATGTGGGTCAGGTTGGTTGACATGCTTGGGGTGAGATTTTCAGTTTACCGAGTACCAGGGGGTAGCTGTGTTAGTCTGTATCCACAAAAACAACAAGGATATTGGGAATGGGGCACACCCACCTGGATTGAATTGGCCTCGTTAGCACTGGACCCCACACTTGGTAAGGTAGCTCCCATCTTTTCGTGTGCTGTGTATTTATACCTGCCTACTGTATTTCTCACTCTGTGCATCAGATGAAGTGGGTTATAGGCCACAAAAGCTTATGTGTGTTTTCCCATCTCTAGAGATTGTGTCAAAGAAATGTGTTGAAAATTTGAGCCACAATATCAACCTGTAGGGGGGTGTCAGTGCTATAGTATAATGTATTTTTCTAAGGGGATCTAAAATCATCAGGTTTTGGATTATTTTTAGTCTCTGGAAATCCATGTCATAGCTGGATGCTTTGTTCCCACCTCTCATGTGCTTCAGCCTGGGCCTGGAGATCTATACAGCTGTCATGATGATTCACAGCATGAAATTTGGTCTTTAATGTATTATATGGGACTCAAACGGTAGGATGAAAGTAGTCAGGAATTGCTCTTCAGTCTCCCGATCTCATGTAAGTTGCCCCTTTGATATCCTTCCCCAGTTCCAGCCTGGATAATTACCCTTTGCCTCCCTAAATTCCCTCTAAAGTGCAAAATACAGTATGCTACTTCATTTCCTGTCCTAAACTACTGATTCTCCATGGCCTCCCCTCCTGCATGATGAGTTACACCCCTGCAAATGTGGCCAGTAAAATGCTCCTGGATCACACCCATCTTACATTAGTTTCACACAGCTGTGACTGACATAACGTATTCCACCTCGAGCATTCTCCACATCATGTCATGTCTCAGCGGAAGTCTCATCTTTGCTACAGAGGCAGTGACGACTCAGAAGGTGTTGCCAAGGCAGCAGAGATGACAGAACGTTGCCGTCTATTTACCATGCAATTTCTGTACAGCACAGCGTTGTGTCATTTCTATAGCACGCACAGCTTGCTGTCCTGCATTGCTTAATTTTGCAAAGCAGCTTGCAGGAGAGACCCTTCTCAAAGCAGTTAGCCTGCATTGGGTCATCAGCACACTGCACCCCGTGTCTTCAACTTTAAGACGATGCTAGGAGTGAAATGGACTTCTAGTTTCTCCCCATCGAGCAGCTGTTTAGATTCACCCGTCTGTCTGTTCCACACACCTGCGTGGCCCAGCTGTGCACTCGGCTAAACACACTCCATCAACAGCCAAGTAGCCGGCACCTGGAAGACATAAAGTATTTACAATTCAGAACAAGAACAAAACTGCCTCAATAAAAATACTTGTAGGTGATCTGTAGTCTTTCAAGTGACTGATGTAGAAAACATTTTTCTTCTGCTAGCTGGGCTGGAGGGCAATGGAAAGCAAACATCTTAGACAGCCTGCATGCATGCTCCTGAGGCCTCTCTTGTTACAAGAGGTGGGGTTAAGTACCATCTGCCATGCTGAACATTAGGGAGAGAGCAGAATAATCTTGACAGAGAGGAATTCCTTAGAGTGTCCAAGGGAGTAGAGAGCTGCACTGGGTAAAGCTCAACAAAAGGGAACCGACCTTAAAGAATGTCCTAACGATGCCTGTCCTTCTATTCAACTGCAGGAGAGTCTTTCCAAGGAAGCTCTAGAAGCAGCTTCGTGGCTTGAGTTATTTGCATAAGGAGAGCACCCCAAGGCCCCAGTCAAGACTGGGGGCCCACTATGCAAGGGGCTGTACAGGCACGGCATGGGAGACAGTCCCTGCCCCCATAGGGTTTGCTATCTGAATGTGGGGGGGCGGGACTTTCAGAGGCACCCAGGTGACTGAGGTGCCTCACCTCCATTGACTGTCGGTTGGCACTGAATCCTTTGCTTGTGGGGAGGGGTTTTTGAAAATCCCATCGTCTTTGTAAGCCCTAGGGAGACAAGGGGAGCTGCCACTTGTCACTGAGGGCACCTGTAGCAGAAATGGGAATTGAACCAAGCACCTGCACGTCAGGCCACCAGCTTTCCTCTCTGCTTGAAACTAAGCTAGACAAAGCACAATAGCATATACTGTAGGGAAAGGCCTGTACTGAGGAGAGAGAGGGACAAGGTGTGTCTTATCCCCTTCTAATTTCCATGGGCCAAATCCTGAGCTGCTTATGTAATTTGTACTCAGTTTTTAATCCTTTCTTATTCTGGCAAACACCCATTAAAGCCAGCAGGAGCTTTGAGAGACAGGAGTAAATGGAATTGCACAAGGACCCTTGATTCTATAAAAAATGTGTCCCAGCAGGGCGACCGATGTATGCAGTTATAGCCATGACAGCCCAGGGCACAGCTATGGTCTTTCCACATTGTAAGACAGAAATGCTACAAGTTACACAGGAGGGCAGACGAGATGATCCCAACAGTCAATCTGGCCTTGGACTCTACGCAAGTAACATCATTATGGCGACGTACCTGCCACGGCTGATCAAGGAACAATATTCCCAACAAGAGAACAGAGCAAGTTCATGTGAGCAGAAATTCAGCTGAGTTGGCTCAACATTTCCCAGTGCACCAGGCGCTGGAATGCAGTGCACAATTCTAGCCACCCACGTTCAAGAAAGATGAATTCAGAGTGGAAGAGGAGCAGAGAAGAGCTGCTAGGATGATCAGGGAATGGAAAACCTATCTTACGAGAAGAGACTCAGAGAACTTTGGTTGTTTAGCCTGGCAAAATGAAGGTTAAGAGCAGCTATGCTTGCTCGCTAGAAATACATCGGGGGGATAAACACCCAGGGGAGAAATGAACTGTTGACACCAAAGGACAATGTTGGCACAAGACCAAACAGAGATAAACTGACCATGAGTAAATTGAGGCTGAAAGTTAGAAGACAGTTTCTAACCATCAGAGGAGGGAAGGTCTGGAACAGCCTCCCAGTAGGAGGAGTGGGTGCAAACAGCTGAATTGATTTTAAGATCAAGTTTACGCATGGGATTGCTTGAGATAGCAGAGGACTGGATTCAATGACCTAGGAGGTCCCTTCAAGTCCTATGCTCTGAACTCAACTCCCCACCTCTGTCTCCAGAGCAGCCATTTTTATACCCTTGAGCACCTCTGCAAGGGGAGGAGCAGGTGAGACGGCGTTAACTCCTTGTGCTCAAGTAGTTTCTCAGCACCCTGTCATAGGGCCTTGTGGGGGACCCAGGGAGTAGCAGGAGCAGAGAAAATCCCAAACAACATTCACACTGCTGGAGAAATGTGTAGTGCACCAGGACAACACTCCTCTATTCCCACCAGCTTGGCTCATAATGTTTTGATTTCTACAAAATGAAAGGCAGGGAAAGAAGGAAATCATCCTTCCTACCATTGGAACTCACTGATGCAGGAGTTCAGAGCATGAAATGCTGTCAGCTGGGTTCTAAACAGCGATGGATGATTTTAGGGAGGGTAACTAGACTTATTCAGGTTAAGGCGAGGTAACTAGATGTTGCACACTGGAGCAAGGGTTCTCAAGCTGTCATCTGTTTGCAAGTTATCCATTCCATGTGCTGGCTTGTCCTCCCAGTGTTCAGCTGCTAAAGGCCCCGTGGCTAGTAACTGAACGCAACACTTCCCTAATGTTACTTTTTCACCTGAAGCAGCCACCGTAATGGCTGTCAGGTTGTTGCACATTTGTGAATGAAAGGGGAGGTATAGCGAGACAATCTCTGAATTAAAATGTGGCCTCCACTGTGAAAAAGGACCCTGATCTCTAGGCTCCCACTCCTGTATTTCTGTGGCAAGTTGTATTTGTATTATTCCAAAGTGGGAGCTGCACAGAGGGTCAGAAGTGTAGCAGCGGTCCCTGCTCAGGTGGACTAGAGGGAAAGGGCATGCTTGGTGGCCAAAGATGTGAAATGAGCCCTATTTATCATACGGGTATCATGAGCCCATTTTTCTGTACTCACAAATATACATCTCCACTGAATCCCTCTAGCTACTAAAATGGAGCCACCAAAGATGTGGCATGGGACAAGCCCACATTATGAAAAGTGACATGGGATGATCAATGGTGATGAGTAGCCAGAATTTAAAAGCCCAATTTTTTTCCAGTCATAGATCATAGAGCCATAGGACTGGAAGGGACCTCAAGAGGTCATGTAGTCTAGTCCCCTGCACTCAGGGCAGGACTAAATATTATCTAGACCATCTGTGACAGGTGTTTGTCTAACTTGCTCTTAAAAATCCCCAACGATGGAGATGCCACAACCTCCCTAGGCAATTTATTCCAGTGCTTAACCACCCTGACAGTTAGGAAGTTTTTCCTAATCTTCAACCTAAACCGCCCTTGCTGCAATTTTAAGCACATTGCTTCTTGCCCTGTCTTCAGAGGTTAAGAAGAACAATTTATCACCCTCCTCCTTGTAACAATCTTTTATGTACTTGAAAACTGTTATCATGTCCCCTCTCAGTCTTCTCTTCTCCAGACTAAACAAACCCAATTTTTTCAATCTTCCATCATAGGTTGTTTTCTAGACATTTAATAATTTTTGTTGCTCTTCTCTGGACTTTCTCCAATTTGTCCACATCTTTCCTGAATTCTGATGCCCAGAACTGGACACAATACTCCAGCTGAGGCCTAATCAGTGAGGAGTAGAGAGGAAGAATTACTTCTTGCATCTTGCTTGTAACACTCCTGCTAATGCATCCCAGAATGATGTTCTCTTTTTTTTTTGCAACAGCATTACACTGTTGACTCATATTTAGCTTGTGATCCACTATAATTCCCAGATCCCTTTCTGTGGTACTCCTTCCTAGGCAGTCAATGTCCATTTTGTACGTGTGCAACTGATTGTTCCTTCCTAAGTGGAAGACTTTGCATTTGTCCTTGTTGAATTTCATCCTATTTACTTCAGACCATTTCTCCAGTTTGCCAAGATCATTTTGAATTTGAAGTTTAGGTCAGTGTGTGGAAACCATTAGTTAAGCTACTCATTACTGCGAGATGGTCTAGATGTATTTCTCACTGCAGGTGTGGTACTTATGGATGTCTTATTTGGCAGCCACAAATGGCAAGGGTGGTCTTATACTTAAGACACTGGCTTGAAACTCAGAAGGGATAAATTTAATTTTGACCTCTACCTTAAACTTTGCCTGTGACCTTTGTGAAGTCACTTAATCTTTCTGGGAGGTAGAAACCCCATCTGCCCAATAAGGATCATAAACTTCCCTCTGTTTATTCAGATTTGAAACAACTGAGGGCAGGAACTGTCTCTTGCGATGTGTATGTGCAGAACTTAGCACAATTGGAAATTTCTTTCTGTGCCAAAAGTTTGAGTGAAAAAAAATTCACTAAAGTCAAATTTTGTCTTCAACATTTTTTGAGGTTTTGTCAAAAATCCCAAACCTGACAACAAAAAATGCTTTGACTTTCAGCTACCAAAACTTTTTCATTTAAATCCCAAAGCTTTTTGACAAAAATGGACCTTTTTCCACAAAAATGTTCATTTTGTCCAAAATGTCATTTTCTATTAAAAATATTTAATCAGAAAAGTTCCTACTAGCTTCTCTACTCCTGATCCTGCGTGGGCCCTCTGGGCTCTAATACAGAAATAATAATGATGATAATACCCTCTCTAGATAGAGATCTAATCTATACAGGCTCCTTGTTATTTTTAAACATCCCATTTCAAATGGTATCTTGCATCTCTAACATTTTTCAGTCTGTTAGCTGGATAAGCTATTTCTGATTGTTCAGTGTAGTAAACCCAAGAACTTTCCACTACTTGACATAGTAAAAATATATGGGAGAGGGCAATGAGAACAGGGTAAGCTTCATGCTTGTGGAAAATCATTTAGATAATTCTAGATCAGCTGGCACATGGAAAAGTCATTTAAGCAAAAAAGCCCCTAAAAATACAGATGATATTATATGGTAGGAGCTAGGATGAGGAGTGACTTTTACAAAAACACCTTTCAATCCCAGAGCATTTAGCAACCTACATAGACGAATTGCTGTGCCCTTCACAGAAGTGCAGCCAACTCTGGGGTGGTACATGACAGCTGTTTAACAATGCACAGTAACACTGTGCAACAGCTTAGGACAAGAAGTGAGGATAGATACTGTGTTGAGTTGGTTTATGCGACACTCAGGAAAATTGCTGACTGACTCTGGACAATCCTGTCTCAAAATCTGCAATCAGCTGATAACAGGTTGTTCTGAGGAAGTAATCCTCCTGATTTGGAAGTTGTCCATTTAACCCTGGAAGATGTGCTGAATGACCTCTCAACTCCCCTGTCTTTGACAAAGGGACCACCTGTTATAATATTTGGGCCTATAAATGTCTCCTAATTGTGAGCTCAGTTATAAAAAGTGAGTCAAAGTTTGTGATGTGTCACAATAATCTAGAGTAATAAATGTTGATGGGAAATTTGTAAAAAGAAAAAAAAACCCTGAATTAGTACAAACAAAAAGGCCAACTCACATAATTCAAGAACTGCAGTAAAATTGTGCCTGGTAAACAAAACAGCATAAGACCAAAATGAATAAAGCAAAATTGATGGGTCAAAAAGTCAGCCTATTGGTAAAATAACGAGGATGGGCTATTCTGTCCAGCATTCCCTTTTGGGGTTCTTAAAAAAAAAGAAAGAGACTTGAGGTGTGGGAGGGATATGGATGAACAGATGAAAGGTACTGTGATGGTGGCTGACGACAAAAACAAAGGAGGGGAAGGAGCGAGCTTCACCATCCTGGCTGCCACCCCCACCATCTCCTAGGACCCTGAACCTTCTTCATCCTGACCCTGAAAGATGTCCTGACGAGGCTGGACCAAAGAGAGGGAGGCAGGTGACATCACTAGCTCTAGCTGGGCACTTTGTTCCCTCCTTCCCCAAATGGGAACTGTGTCCTTTTCTTCCCCTACATTATTTCTTCTCTTTCCTATCTTTTGCCTTGAGTCTGGCTTAGCTGGCCAGGATGGCATATTTTGCAACACTGCTGTGAGCCTGTGGCCAGAAAGGCAGCCAAATGCAATGCCCTGAACACCCCAATGCTGGTACAAACTTGCCAGGTCTCGGCATGGCTGATCAAACCATGGGCCGGGCCCATGTTTTCCCAGCAGAGAGACTGCAAGTGAAAGTCAACACCAGAGACAGAAGCTGCATTTTCTATCTTTGCTGTTCTTTTCTCTCCCCTTTTACATAATAAATAAGAATATAAAAAATAATATATGGAGATATACCTACCTCATAGAACTGGAAGGGACCCTGAAAGGTCATTGAGTCCAGCCCCCTGCCTTCACTAGCAGGATCAGGTACTGATTTTTGCCCCAGATCCCTAAGTGGTCCCTTCAAGGACTGAACTCACAACGATGGGTGTAGCAGGCCAATGTGCAAGCCACTGAGCTATCTCTCCCCCCTCTTTGTCTTGTTTTGTCTTCTTGGAAATGGGATCCAGTTTCAACAACAACAGCTCCATCCCACCTCAACTAACTTCTCTTTTCTCCAACAAGAGCACTTCTTACCATCTTTAATACCACACAAGAGACGGTCAAACAAGGGATTTTTCCTTCCAAAGAGTCTCCCCAGCGAAAGAGAAAGGGAACAAGGGATGGTGATAAAACAAAAGCCTCATTTGATCGCTTCCATATCAAATGCTTTTAACTGCTTTTCCTTCTCTTCCTGTATCTTTACTAAAAGGTTAAAAGAATTTTTATTGGAGTGTTGGCCATGGTACTAAGCAGGCTGAGGTCTCTGGCTACCAAACCCTGTTTAAAACTGTTTAATGTTGGACAGGGACTGAGTTATTTGGCCCATATATTCTATCTAAATTAATGCAACACACTTTTAGGGGTGAGTTTGGTGCGCCAAGCTCATTCATAGAATCACAGAACTGTAGGAGTGGAAGGGACATCAAGAGATCATCTAGTTCAGATCCTGCACTCAGGGCAGGACTAAGTATTATCTAGAGCACCCCTGAAAGGGTGTTTATCTAACCTGCCTCATGTTGGATGCTCAGTCCCAAGGATGGGGGTTGACACAGGCCCAATCACTACCGGCCTGGTCCTACACTCAGATCCATGAAGGCAGATCCCAAACCTATTCCAGAGCCAATGGTAGGGTGAATGCCAAGCCCAAACTTCTGCAAATTCTGCAGCTGAGAAGGTCTGAAGTTCTGGTTCTGCAGAACTACTAACTGTGATATGTAGAGTACCATTTAAATCAGCCTCTGTACCAGAAGACTGAAGGATAGCTAATGTGATGGCAATTTTTAAAAAGGACCCTAGAGGTGATCCCAGAAATTACAGGCTGGTAAACCTGACTTCAGTACAGGGCAAGCTGGTTGAAACTATAGCAAAGAACAAAATTGTCAGACACATAGATGAACATAATTTCTTGGGGAAAAATCAACATGTTTTTTGTAAAGGGAAATCATGCCTCACCAATCTACTAGAATTCCTTGGAGGGTCAACAAACATGTGGAAAAGGGTAATTCAGTGCATATTGTGTACTTGGACTTTCAGAAAGCCCTTGACAAGGTCGATGACCAAAGGCTCTTAAGCAGAGTAAACAGTCATGGGATAAGAGGGAAGGCCCTCTCATGGATCAGTAACTGGTTAAAAAGTAGGAAACAATGGCTAGGAATAAATGGTCAGTTTTCAGAATGGAGAGAGGTAAATAGTGGTGTCCCACAGGTATCTGTACTGGGAATGGTCCTATTCAAGATATTCATAAATGGTCTGGAAAAAGGGATAAACAATGAGGTAGCAAAATTTGCAGATAATGCAAAATTACTCAAGATAGTTAAGACCAAAGCAGACAGTGAGGAGTTACAAAGGGATCTCACAAAACTGGGTGACTGGGCTACAAAATGGCAGATGAAATTCAGTGTTGATAAATGCAAAGTAAATTACATTGGAAAACAAAATCCGAACTTGTAGTGGGGTGGCTGCCCCACTCCATGAGAAAAAGGTTTGGAACAGGCCAGAGCAGCTGCACAGACCAGCAGCCAATCAGCAAAGGCCTGTGAAGAGCCAATCAGGGCAAAGAAAGAGGCAGCCAGTCAGGGCCGGGCTGGGCCCTATATAAAGGCTGCCTCGCAAAGGAGAGGGGAGTCTCTCCCTGAGTAGCAAGGGAGGAGTGGCTCCTGAGGTAAGGAGGTGGCACCTTAGATACAGCAGTTCTGGGCAGGCTCTGGGGAGCAGAGGAGAGCTCTGGCCCAGTTACCTGCCAGGCTGTGACCCCTGCTAAAAAGGTTCACGAACGTGCAAGGGGCCAAAGGGGAAGTGGCCCAGGGAAGATAGGTGGACAGGAGGGGAGAGAAGGAGGGCAGAGAGAGGCTGCTGCTAGAGGGTCCCTGGGTCAGGACCCAGAGTAGCGGATGGGCCTGGGTCCCCTCCCTTGCACTGCACCTGGCCACAGAGGAGTGTGGCTGAGACAGACTGCAACTTGCCCTGAGGAGAGTGGCTAGACTTTGGGATTGTGGTTGGCCACTGAGGCAAGTGCAAGCTGAAGGACTATTGTTACCCCCCCACACACCCAGAAGGGGGTGAGAATGGAGTAGTGGGAGCTGCCGGAGGGCAGTGTCCTGAAGTGGACACCACCAAGCAAGGAGCAAGGCTGTTGACAAATCAGCAGAGCAGACAATGGGCGAGACACCACACGCAGAGGGTGCTTCACAGCTGACAAGAGCTAATTCCTGGAGCAACCAGCAGGAGGCGCCAGCGGTGGTGAGTCTAGACCCCATTACACAACTATACATATACAATGATGGGGGCTAAATTCTCTCTTACCACTCCAGAGAGAGATCTCGGAGTCATTGTGGATGGTTCTCTGAAAACATCCACTCAATGCAAATGTGCAGCGGCAGTAAAAAAACGCTAATAGAATGTTAGGAACCATTAGGAAAGGGAGAGATAACATGACAGAAAATAACATATTGCCTCTATATAAATCCGTGGTATCCCCATATCTTGAATACTATGTGATATATTGGAGAAGATACAGAGGAGGGCAACAGAAAAAGGTTAGGGGATGGGACAGCTTCCATATGATCAGAGATTAATAAGACTGGGACTTTTCAGTTTAGAAAAGAAATGACTAAGAGGGGATATGACAGAGGTCTATAAAATCATGACTGATGTAGAGAAAGTAGATAAGGAAGTGTTATTTACTCCTTCACATAACTAGGGGGTCACCCAATGAAATTAATAGGCAGCAGGTTTAAAACAAACAAAAGGAAGTATTTCTTCACACAACACACAGTCAACTTGTGGAACTCCTTGCCAGAGGATGTTATGATGACCAAAACTAAAACAGGGTTCAAAAAAGAACTAGATAAGTTCATGGAGGATAGGTCCATCAATGGCTATTAGCCAGGATGGGCAGGGATGCAACACTATGCTCTGAGTGTCCCTCCTCTGTTTTCCAGAAGCTGGGAATGGGTGACACTTGATGATTCCCCATTCTGTTCATTCCCTCTGAAACACCTGGCATTGACCCCTACTGGAAGACAGGATACTGGGCTAGATGGGCCATTGGTCTCATCTAGTCTGGCCGTTCTTATGTTTTCATGGTCCAGCCCTGTTTCTCAGAGAGACGCATTCCAGCTCAGCTTTTCATAAGCAACAAGTGAGTTTGGGGGGGACTCTGTTTTAGAGTGTCCAACTCGAGACACCTTGAAAGGGTCCAACTTTCAGAGGTGTCAAGTATCAGAGGGGTAGCCATATTAGTCTGGATCTGTAAAAGCAGCAAAGAGTCCTGTGGCACTTTGTAGACTAACAGACGCATTGGCGCATGAGCTTTCGTGGGTGAATACCCACTTCATTGGATGCATGTCTTTCAGAGGGTGGATGCTCAGCAGTTTCTGAAACCCAGGCCCCTTTAATTTACTGTTATCATTAGTGATGTGTCTGTATTGCGATAATGCCTAGGGATCCCTATTATAGACCACGGCGACCCTGTGCGAGGTGCTGTTCAAACATATAACGAAAGAATCTCTGTCCCAAGGAGTTTACAGTTGGACTAAGAGACAACAGACAGATGCAGAAGGAAGTAAGGAGATTGTACTGATCAGCATAAGCAGCACTGGCCACAGCTCACCAGCTGTTTATGTGTTAAGGTTTTTGCAGACCTCATGGAGAGTTTTAAAGCGGAATGAGGAGGAGGACAATGAGGTGCAGAAGCCTCTTTGTTGACTCTTTCCCTTTATGCTGACAGCAAAACCAAGCAGCTTTAATTCTTACTTGTTCCACCACCCTGATATTGGGCCTATTTCACCGCTGCGCTACTCCAGGTTTACACCAGTGTAACATGATCAAAATCATCAATTTATACCATCCGGAAACTGAGTGAGGCGGAAGTGACTCGGACCCAATGCTGTGTTCATTTTAATGTCCCTTGGTTTATGTTGACGATGCAGGGAAGAGAAAAAAAGAAAAAAAAGCAAAGGAAGTTTACTACATGGCTACCTAGCATAAGACCTGATAAATCTGCCAGACAATTTATTTGATCTTTGAACTCAGTGGGCCCTTGGAGACTGGCTCTGAGGCCTGCGAAAACAATCAGAGAATATAAAAACCTAATGAGACCTGCACATGATCCCCCTCTCCAGGTGAAATTTACAGGAGCTAGTTGAAAACCACAGAGGTTTCAAAGTGATAAAGTGTGTGTGTGTGTGTGTGTGTACACACAGATAATCTACAGGGGCATATAGAGTCACTCATTCTGTTCACTGAGTGAGATTCTCTGTGGTCATAGTGTTTAATTCTAACATTAGCCCTGATGTCTGTTTTTTCCACAGTGACCTGTTGCAGATGAGAATTGGTAAGAAAAAGTGGGTGCTTATTAGATTTAGCGTCTCGCTTTTAGGGCCAATTTGTAGAGGAGACCTATTCAGCTTGTTCTGCAAACCTTCCAGACCCATTAATGGGACTTACGGTCCAAAGTTTCTTAGGTACTTCCAAAATATCTAACCCAGTATTCACAGTGCCAACATAGCAACACAACTTAAGGAAAACCAGGATTGCTGGCTGCCTGTTTAATGAAGCTGGGGGTCTAAATAGACATATGGAAATTTGGAACCTGTCCTCAGCTGGGAGAAGTGGCTATGAATAGGCATGGGCCTGGGTCATGGCTTACTGGGCACTGGCCATTTTCCCACAGTCCATTTGTGCATTGCTGTGAAGTTTGCATGTTCAGGGTTTACTCTATTTATATTAAAATGTCATCTCCTATAGCCTGTGGCTGCGTATGTTGCTTATCGCCTTAGATTGTACAGTCTTTGGGGCAGGAACTCTGTCTTTGTATGTGTTGGTACAGCACCTCTCCTAGTGAGGACTCCAATACTGATTGCGTCCTCTGGGCACTAAAACATCTGTAACTGGGGTGAAACGGAGACGGGGAGTGAATGTGATGTACCAGTCCCCACATTTCTCCCTCTGGGCCTGAATTACCTCAATATAAGTACTAAACAATAGTAAGCCAGTGTACTGCAAATACTTATTACTCATACAAGTAGTGAGTATTTGTAGGACTGGGCTCACAATTAACCCAGGAGACTAGCTTGAACTAAATTCCCCAAGCTGACCACCTCCAGACTTCGGATCCAGATTCAAATCTCATTCACTCTTCGTGTCGTTCCTTTCTCTGCATTTGTATATGAAATGAAACCAAATGGCACCTGTCTCCAGCGCTGGCACCTGACCATGTGTGACGGAACTTGGGGCCTGAGGCAATGCCTACTGCGGTCAGCAAGGGTCATTCTCTTGATGTCTATGGGCTTTGGATTGTGCCCGGAGAAAGAAGCTGAAAACACGAGTTCTTTAGTAAAGTATTGGTCCCACGACCTGCAGAGGGGTCCAAGTCCCAATCCTTGACTCCAGAGCCAAAGATCTTTAGGGGTCGGGGACATTCAGATCAGGGCATTTGTCTCAAGCCTGTCTTTTAGTCTAGTGGGTGGCACACACAGTAAGAAACCTGGGTTCTATTCCTGACTCTGACACTGACTCACTGGCTGACCCTGGGCGAGTCACTCAACCTGTCTGGGACTTGCTCTCACCATCAGCAAGTTGGTGGTAATGATGATTGCCCACCTTGGCAAAGTGCTTGACAGGCTACAGAAAATCAGCATTATTCATGCTTTTCTCAACATCCATGTATCCTCCAGTTCTCACTCTCATGGCTGTCTAGCCTTTTCTATATCCCAGCAATTCTTTTTCCCCGCTCCCCACCCCTTCACAGCTCCTCTGTGTAAATCCTCCCTTGGAGGCTCCAGTTAGGCAGGGGAGTTCAAACTTCTCTTAAAGTTACAGAATGATGTGCAATAAAAAGAAGAAAGGAATGAAGGTGGGGGTGGGGGTTTGAGCAGACACCAGGCTGGAAATCGGCTAAACCACCAGCCCCCAAAACCTGGATTTTCTCAGGACATTGTAAAAACTCAAGGTAGTTCCCCAAGCAATGATTACTCTGCTGCTGCATTTAAAAAACATGCACTGGGAAGACTAACATCGCCTAACAGCTCGCTGGCAACTAACCCTACATGGCTAATGTTTAGTTGAGGTGTGAGGGAGATGAAAATGAGTAAAGTTTGTAGTCTCTGTTCCCATCTGGGTTTGTAACAAGTCCAGGTTCAGACACAGGGAACTGCCTGGCGGGGGCAGGGCGGGAAGAAGGTGGGAAGAGGAGAGAGGCTTGCAAGCCAGAAGGGCAGCAGAAACAGCAGTATTTTGGTTACATTTATTGTTCTCCAACACAGTGTCTCTCCCGTTGTGGTCCCAGCACTGTAGTCTTTGGCATCTCACAAACATCCTCAAGACTTCATTGCCATGACAACCTGGGGACAACCCCAGTGGTGCCGGCTTGCCCATCTCGCTGGCTACCTTCGTGCTCTACTGTTTGGGATGGCAGTGGGGTGGGAATTTGGCACTCAGATCCATGTTGTGGACTGACTATGCCTCCTTCTGTCTGAGGTCAGGCCCATGACTTCCTGCCAGGACAGTGGGCCTGTTTGGATGGACAACAGATGGAGCCGTGGAGGTCTCTGAGGGGGAATAATGTCCCTCCCACAGACTGCTCCACAAAAAGTTGTTAATGTTCTTCAGGCCTCATCCTTCCCTTTATGAAATGTGGGCATCCAAACTAGACATGGGGATCTACGTGAATAATTATTGTGTGGCGAGCTGGGGTGTGAATTTACCCCACGCTAGACTGCTGGGGAGGAACCATCCATGTGCATCCTGCTGGTGCGTAGTCCAGGTTTGTTAATGTGCTTTCATCTAGGCCTCTTTGAAATGGGGCTAGATCAACGTGCATTAACGAGCTGCTACTGTGCCTCAGCAGGACGCGCATGCGCAATCCCTGGCAGACTCGTAGATTCCTGCCCCCGCCAGCTACAAAGTAACTGTCTGTGTAGACAAGCCCACAGCATCCAGTAATGGTCTCATTAGCACTGCTTGAAGTGGTAATACCACCTCCGTACTCCTACTTGATATTCCCTTGATTATACCTTCAAAGATTGCATTTGCCCTTTTCCCTATAGCATGGCCCTGGGAGCTCATGTTCAACTGGGTATCGATCACAACCCCGAAGTACTTTTCAGAGTTACTGCACTGCCAGGACACCATTTCCCCGTCTAGTACATTTAACCAATATTCTTTGTTCCTAGATGTATGAACTTGCCTTTAGCTGCATTGGAACACGCGTTGTTGAAAGGAGCCCACCTTACGAAGTGACCCAGATCGGCCAGTGTAACTGACCAGCCCCCATCATTATTTACCACTCCATCAATTTGGGTGTCCTCTGCAAACTTGGCCAGCAGTGATTTCATATTTTCTTCCAGATTATAGAAAAAGACAGTGAATAGCACTGGGCCCAGAACTGGCCCCCAGTAGAAACACCCCCTTCGGATGATGTGTCCCCATTTACGCTTACTTTTTCAGATCCAAAATTGCACTAGTTTGGCTACATTGATTCTGTACAGGTTTCACAGGGGCAGCTGTGTTAGTCTGTATCAGCAAAAACAACAAGGAGTCCTTGTGGCACCTTAGAGACTAATACATTTATTTGGGCATAAGCTTTCATGGGCTAGAACCCACTTCATCAGATGCATGAACTGAAAAATACAGGAGCAGGTATAAATACATGGAAGGATGGTATTGCTTTACCAAGTGTGAGGTCAGTCTAATGAGATAAATCAACTAACAGCAGGATACCAAGGGAGGAAAAATAACTTTTAAAGTAGTAAGAGAGTGGCCCATTACAGACAGTTGACAAGAAGGTGTGAGTAACAGTAGGGAGAAATTAGTATTGGGGAAATTAAGTTAAGGTTTTGTAATGACCCAGCCACTCCCAGTCTTTATTCAGGCCTAATCTGATGGTATCTAGTTTGCAAATTAATTCCAGTTCTGCAGCTTCACGCTGAAGTCTGTTTTTGAAGTTTTTGTGTTGAAGAATTGCCCCTTTTAGGTCTGTTATTGAGTGACCAGAGAGACTGAAGTGTTCTCCTACTGGTTATTGAATGTTATCTTTGTATAGTTTCCCATCAGAATATTGTACAGAATTAAGTCAAATGCTTTACGGAAGTAAAAGTATATTACGCCAACACAGTTGCCTTTCTCAACCAAACTTTGTAATCTCATCAAAAAAGAGTATCAGGTTTGCATGACAAGACCCATTTCCATAAAACCATGTTGACTGGCATTAATCATGCCACCTTTTATGCTCTTATCCCTGGTTTTTGGTGAGGGGGGAATATTTCAGGGATGGTGCATGGTAGGAGGGTGATGGGAAATTGCGGTTGGGGGAGTTGTAAATTACAGTAATTGCACATTTAGATGTTGTCAAGGGTGCTTAGAATCATAGATAGCTACCAGCAGATGGGCTAGGTATATAGCTATGGATAGGTGTTATTTTGTCTGTGTAAACACACACGCTACACAATCCCTCCAAAAGACCTTGTTTCCTACTCCAGCCTGAGCTCCCCTGTGGATGTGGATCCTGACTTCCTCACTGCAAGGGTGTAGCGATTTTTTTTGTCCCTGTAAGGAAGTTGAGTGCTGAGCAGTACAGACCTGGGAGCCTGGATGAGGCTCCTTCCTCATCCCAATCCCCACTGAGCAGCTCTGAGCACTGGCTCATTGCCTGACCTTGGGGCACCTTTCTCACCTCCTGGTGCTTCAGCCAAGCCACGTTAGAGAACTAGGTGAAGAGAGCAGGGAAACCAGATGTTGCGTCTGGGCCCTGGTTTCCCGGGGAAATAGAATGTAACAAAGAATCTGTGTCTGTAGGGCACATGCCAAGTCCCTCATTGCAGAGTTTAAGCAATAAATCCTCTCTTCCTCCTGGTGAGGACCCAAGCCACTGATAGTCACGGCAAAGCCACAAGGAGGGCAAACTGAACAGGCTCTGAAGTTCAGAAATTCTCACCAAGGCCTGTTCTCATTCCCAGGATCTGGGTGCCATCAGCAGGAGCAGGGAGGAAAGAACGTTTTATTCATGGTTCTGGTGGGATGATGCTTGTACTTCACATCCAGGCTTGGCTGACTCAGTTGAAATCAAGAGGTCAGATCCTCAGCTGGTGTAGATCACCATAGCTCCACTGACTTCAGCAGAGCTATGCCTGTGCACGCCAGCAGGGAGTATGGCTCACTGGAGCTTCACTGGTGTAAATCCGGAGTAACGCAACGGCGAATCAGTCAATTGTAGAGTCCCCATCCCACAGCACCGCCTCATAGTGAGCCCTGGCCTCTCAGTGGCTCTGCCGACCCTCTTCCTCTGGACTTCAGTGGTCTGCTGTCATGACAACTTGGTGCTCCAGCCAGGTCACATGTTAGTGCCACCCCCATGGCCTGAATCAATAATGTCTAATGAAATAATGGTGAGCCATACAACGTCTTCCACCCCTCCTGGGCGACTCATCAGTCTTGCTGCAAAAACAAGCTAAGGGACTCCCACTCACTTTAGGGCCGAGCCTTTAGCCCAGTGGGTCTCAAACTTTTTACTGGCAACCCCGTTCACACTGCAAGCCTCTGAGTGCAACCCTCTTAATAAATTAAACACACTTTTTAATATATTTAACACCATTATAAATGCTGGAGGCAAGTGGGGTTTGAGGTGGAGGTTGACCGCTCCTGATCCCCCATATAATGACCTCATGACCCCCTTAGGAGTCCTGACCACCAGTTTGAGAACCTCTGCTTCAGCCTATCTTAACTTCTCCCCAGTTCTCAGTTCTTCTATAAGACATTGATCAACAGGGCTGCTTCCCTGACGTCTCAACCTTTTCCACAGTCCACCACAGGAGTTAACTTCTCTCTGGTAGCTTTCCCTCTGTTCTCCCTTTGTCTGACTCCACAGAGCAGGAACTCCAGACTACTTCTCGTCTGAGTCACCCTCCCCACAACAGCTGTGACCTCTTGTCTGAGCCTGACACAGCCTCCAGGTGTAACAACGTGGGGCTAACCCAGGTCTGAGGCACCCGTCCAGGGTGGGGCTTATACATCTGTCACGGAGTCACCGAGCGATGCTCTGGAACAGCTCCCCACAAAGCCAGTCAGGACTTTGGGGAGCCTCCTCTCCCTTGGAGCAGACTTGTTCAGGGCAACAAGCTCACACGTCTTCACCTCCTGGGTCTCTCCTTGGAGCATTCAGTGCACTCCTCTGCCCTAAACCAGGCGCTTCCCACACGAGCCACCCCGCGGGGTCCTGGGGAAGCCACAGGGCCTGCACCCCACTTTGCAGTCAGACTCTCAGCCAGCCAGTAAAATAGAGGTTATATCGATGACGAACAGGGTCTAAAACAGAAGCTTGCAGGTACAGAGAACCAGACCCTCGTCCGGGTCCATTCGGGGGGCAGTGAGCAGACCCCAGGTCTGCACTTGCGCTCCTTGTCCCCAGCCAGCTCCCGACTCACAACCCCTCCAGCCCCTCCTCTCTGCTCAGCCCCTTTCCTGGGCCAGGAGGTCACCTGATCTCTTTGTCTCCAACACCTTTAGTTGGCACCTTGCACGGGAGGCCCAGGCCATCAGTTGCTAGGAGACAGAGTGCCAGGCATTTAGGTGCACTGGCCCTTTGCTCTGCAGCAATCACACACCCTTATTCCACCACCTAGATACCTAAGAACTGCATAGGGGACACTGAGGCACCAACACAGTATTCAGAGCAAACATTCAGAACAGTCCCAGTTTGTCACAACATCCCATCACAGAAGACATTGTGCTCAATTCTGGGCACCGCATGAGCAGAAAGACATCGACCAAGTGGCGGGAGTTGAGAGAAGAGCAACAGTAATGATCAAGGAGTTGGATGTATTGGCTTACAAGGAAAGATGCAAATTAAACAGTGTGGACTAGATTCCCAGCTTGTGTACATGGACATAGCTCCAGTGGCTGGAATGGGAATTGGCTGAGGATCTGGTCCTGTATAACCAACAGTGGGACATGATAGTCTACCAATATTTGACATGTCGACAGCAGGGAGGGAAAGGAGTTGTTTATGGTGGTCCGAAGGAGGTAACAGGATGAGTGTAAGATGGAAATTTAGGCTGAATATCAGGAAAAATCACCCAGCCATTAAGTTCTATTTGACTGTGATCTTGTTTCCCTTATGTCTGCCCCACCCACAAACCCATTCTTCATGGGTACCTCGGGAAAGGCTACTAAAGCCAAGCTGAGGGGCAGGGCTTTCTTGGGCATAAGGATTTGATCCAGTAAGTGGCTAAGCATCCCAACATTTCAAACCCTGTAATGATTTGCCCAAACAGACAGGTGCATCGTGTTTTCAGCATATTTCCCCCATCATCTGCTGGGGTAGCTTCAACATATCACTGAGGCTTGTAGGCTTTAGCAAGGGAGTTTCTGGATGGAAAGCATTAGCTGCAGTCTAGGGTTAGTTCCAGTGGCCTCTCCGTGAACTCATAATCCTGGCCTTTGAGTAACAACTGTGAAAAATCAAGGACAGTCATTTCCATTTTTCATGCCTCTGCTGCTGGATTGTAACCTCCTCCCCATTTTTTGTGTGTGTGGTTTTTGTTTTGTTTTCTCAGTGTCAAAGAAAACTGATGCTTAGGAATTAGGCAATAAAGAGGCTTTAAAGAGCTATACAGATGGGGTTCCCAGCAGATGGTTTTAAACCAGACCAGGTCCTCATGAGGTTGGGTGAGGTCTCTCTCAGCCAGGACTACCATCGATGGGTCTACCGCTTCCCAGGCAAAGTGCTCTGATCACTGGGCACCATCACAACGTTCTACTCCAGTTGGGGTTTGAATGGGATCCGATCTGGTAGGTGGTGTCTCAGCACACCTGCTAGATGAGGCCCCAAAAGCGACTTCAGCAGCAAGTGCCTGTCTTCCCCCACTGTGTGAACTGCTTTGGGGCTTAAGTGGGAGATAAATGTCTGGACACCTGGGGTATGTCTACACTGCATACCAAGCCTGGGCAGTGACTCAGGTTTGAGCCCAACCCCACTTCTCTCCACACACTAATCAGTCTGACTCAGGACCGGGTCCTAGAACTCTGTTGCGGGGCGGGTTAGAACCTGCGTCCCACCAGGATGCAGGTCCAAGCCCTGTCACTTTGCAGTGTTGTCACAGCTCAAGCTGCAGACCTGAGTCTGAAGGTTTACATAGTGCAATACGGACTCATTAGCACGGTTGTGAGACCCAGGTCCAGCCATAGTAAGCCCAGGTTTACAATACAGTGTGGTTACTCAAGCAAGGGCTTGGACCCAGTGAGTCCATGAGCTCGGGTCCCGCAGACACAGGTTTACAATGCTGTGTAGACATACCCCTAGTGGGAGGTGCACATGCCAGGAGGCTGAAACATAGGCATTGAGAACTTTCACTCCAAAAACTTAGGTCCAAGTGAGTTCAGGCACCAACAGGGTTCAGCAGGAATTTCTGTGCATTGCCATGGAGCCAAAACGGATACATAGGTGTCTAACTCCTTTTGAACATTCAGGCCTAAGTGCCTTGCCCAAGGTCACAGAGGAAATCTGTGGCAGAGCAGGAAATCTCAGGCTAGCACTTTTCGCCACTGAATTACATCCTTGCTAGTGCAACGATGGCTTAGGGAGCTGGGTTTAATTCCTTTTTTATGGCCAGGAGAGGGGGCACAAGAGGAAACAAACATTGTTTATATGTAGGTCCTTCATAAACTGTGGCTTTTTGTATGTGTACATTTTGGGGGAGGTGGAGAGGAGCATTTTTAAAATAGAATCTGTGGTTTTATAGTTGTTGTGAGTTAGATCAAATGCGTGCTTTAGCTAATAGACACTTCTCCTTTAAATTCTCCATCAACATTAATTAGAAGTCCCTTACACGACCTTTGGAGAGGATTTTTCCCCTCTCCTTCCAAACTGTATTTTGTGAAAAATCCTTTGCCAGGAGTGACTTTTCCCAGGATCTCACAGCACTTGGATACACACTGATGAAACCCTCTTAAGCTGCAAGAGAATTTAGATCCAAGCAATTTTTTCCCCCTGTAGTTTCCCATGATTTTCCATTCCGAGAACTGTCCTGTGCAAAATATTTATTTCAGCTTGTGCAGCAGTAGGGCCCAGAATTTGACACAAACTCTTCTGCCTTCCAGATACTTGTCAAAAGGAGCTGTGATTCTGCTTCCAAAGCCCAGCATTTTATGGCTCAGGCTCGCTCTCAATTCAACTGAGATCAGTGATCATGTTCGTTCTGAATGTACCAAGTGGGGAAGGATGACTACCCCTTGCTTTTTGCTTTCTCTGAGGAGACATTTTCACAGGTTGCCATTGCCTGAATTTCTAGTCTAGCTTCACATGGCACTCAGATCGGGGAAGCCAAAGGAAATGGAATGATACATCGAGTCTGAAAAAGTTATCTAATGTCTGTGCCCTACCTAAGTGAACAGTCTCAAAGTAGAATTCCAAATCTGCTTTTTTCCTGCTTCTGCCACTCTCTTAGACATCTTGGCTGGGAGACAAATTTCCCTACAGCCAGGAAGAGAAATCAGAAACAGAAGAACTTCTGAACCAAAGAACTTCTGTGCTGCAGGCAATTGGCGCTGTTACCATGTAAATGACACACACCCAGCAGGACTCTGAGCCCTTCTCCTCTAGCTCCATAAACATTGTTGTCTATATCACAAGACAGTGAATCACAGTCCTTAATCATGAGAGGGCAGGTCTTCAGCCGCTGTAAATCGTTATAGCTCTACAAGGCAGCTGGGGTAATGAGTTTCCATATAGCTTGAGTGCCAGCCTGGTTTCCTTTGTTGACCAGCAACCACACCTTGTTTGGAAGGCTGTACGGCTCCCAGAGATATCCAGTGGCTAAATGATGTGCTGCTCGTAAACATAGCATTGCACTCACTATCTGTGTCTACAAGAGACCTGCCTTTACTGAGGCTACGTCGACACTACAAGCTAGACTGCGATCCCCCTGTTTGCACACACATACTTGCACCAGCTCTCATGGATGTTAATGGATGAGATTTGCGAGAAAACCCGGGCTGGAAATTTTTGACTGAGACAGCCATAGTCCAGGGGCAGACCCACTCCCTCAGCTGTGGAAGCTGAATTCCAGTGTCAGGAAGGATCGTTACGACTGGGGACTTCCTTAGTTGCAGTGCATGACCAGGACAGCTTGCCATGCTCTTAGGGTGACCAGATGTCCTGATTTTAAAGGGACAATCCCGATTTTTGGATCTTTTTCTTATATAGGCTCCTATTATCCCCCACCCTCATCCCGATTTTTCACACTGGCTGTCTGGTCACCCTACATGCTCTCCATGCCCCTCAACCTTCACGGCCGTTGAATCACAAATTGATTTCCTCCTTACAGTCGTCGCAGGCTAGAGCAAGGCAGTTTCCTTATCTCGCCGAGGGTAAAAGATCCATCGGCTGTCCTCACCTGGTTTAGCCTGCTCGTCAAAGTGGTTTCCCAGGGGGTGGCCACTGTCGCCTGAAAACACCTACTTAGAGCGACAGGTGAAAGCTGAGGTGTAGGTGGGGACCAAAGCAGATGAACTTCTCCCTAAGGAGCATGACATGTTCCTCCAACAGAGGTACTATCCCTTCCTAATGTCCCCCATACACCCTTCTCATTCAGCTAGCCCTAGTATAAATAGCAGTGTAGCCATGGGAGAACGGGTAGCAGCAGCTGAAGCACGGCTGAGCAGAGCACCAACCTGCCTGAAATCACTAGAGGACAACATCCACACCCCCATGATAATCGCGGATAGCTGGATGGACACTTCCATTGCCAGCAGAGGGGTCACTTTTCTGTAACATCTCTGCACCTAGATGGTAAAGAAGGTTGACCCACTGCTCAGCGTGACAGGAGGTCTGTATGGTTCAGATGCTTGATTCTGACGCCAACCTGGGTGAAATATTCAATGTCAATTTTGATTCTAGTTTCTAGATGAATTTATGTCAAGTCTTGCTCTGGGAACATTCAAATAACTGAAGCTTCTGGGCAGAAATATTCCAGGAATAAATTTCACCACTGAGGGCTTGAGAGCTTCTGCAGGAAGCACATTTCAGATTTGCATATAAACCTATCTGAGGCTGGGAATGCTTAGATGCTCAGCTAATCAGAAAGCAGTGATAGCATCATGTGGCTTATCTGGACAATCACAACCAGGCAACGCAGCTTGAATTTCAAACACAGGACACTCCTGTGGATCTGAATGGGCTGGAGAACATCTGAAACTTTTGTATCACTGAGTATTTGGATAAACAGACAGATTGCTTCTTCCAACCTGCCCTGTCCTTGTCTTGCATGGTCTGCACCCTCCTGGCTGGCTAGGTAGCTCCCGCGCCACCAGGCAGCAGCCCCCACCATCCCTGCCACTTGTCATGCGGCTGGACAGCCCAGGACCCAGGTGGTCAGAGGAGCCCAGGTGGTGATGGTGGCTACAGGGTGCATGGACTGGCCGTGTTCTGCCCTCACTGGTGCTGCTGGGCCTAGAGCCCTACCACCCCCAGTGACCTGGCGGGTCTGAATGCTGATGTGGCATTTCATCAGGAACTGGCTACTGCTTGGGTCAGAGCCAGCCATGCACGGCTACTACAGGCACCAGCAAGGTCCTGAACCCATGGAGTGAGAACTGGTACCCCACGGTAACCACTTGTGACAGGGTGGGGGGTCATGGGTTCTGCGGGTGCTAGGAGGCAGGTGACCCACTAGCCAGAGTCATGGGAGGTGCATAGTATGCAGCTTTCTGTGGGGCCGCGTTTGCCCTTGTGCCTACAGCCTAGGGTAGGGGATAAGTCCTGTCAGCCTCGGGGGCAGGTTGTGCTCGGGGCAGGGGATCACTGCATGGGATGCTGCAGGGCTACATGGGGGACACATGGAGGATTTGGACAACAAGGGTTTTCAGATAAAGGGAATTCAGAGAACCGAGAGCGTACTGTACACGTGATCAAGCCAAAGAGGGTTAGGGTTAGGGATTCAAATCAGAGAGAAAGGGAAGGCAAACATGATCTGTGGGAACTGACATGCCCCAAGCAGCAAATGAGGCTGAATTTGAATAGAAGGTTCTGGGGGAGTGATTCATTCAGCACCAATCTGAAGGTGGCCTGAATTTATTTAGCTGAGAACCCGGATGGCATCTCCCATGAGAGCAGGCTTTGGCATGGGACACCGGCTGCCTCTTGCTTTTGGTTGAAATGTCAGCATGTTTTTTTCCTTCTGTCCTAAGCCAGTAAGTGCAGAGGGGCACAAAAGTCTAAAAAACACATGCCAGATGGTTCCTCTGAACTTTTATTCAATTGGCAAAACATTTCAGGTTGCCTGTTTCCTTCCGGGATTCAAAGTCAGAGGTGAATGTTTGGGATCACTTCTTGATAACTGCTAGGCAGGCAGCGAGTTATGCTTGCTAATCATGAGTTTATTGCCTAAGAGCTGGCGAATTAATTGGCTCAGAGCTGCCCACATCTTATCTTGTCTCTACCCTAACCAATCTGGTAGTCTCATCACCTGTTATGTCTTGTCTTTGAGATCGTAAGCTCTTTGGCCAAAGACTATAATTTATTATTTGTTTGTACAGCGCCTAGCACAATGGAGTGCTGAGATGGTTGGGAAAAGGTCCAGCAGTTAGAACACTAACCTAGGACTTAGGAGACCTGGATTTAATGCTCCAATTTGTTGTGTGACGTAGGGCAAGTCACTGGGCCTGTCTGTGCCTCTACTGGGCATCTGTACAATGGGAATAAAAGCACTTCCCTACCTCACTGGGGGGTTGTGAGGATAAATATACTAAAGATTGGAAGGTGCTCAGATGCTATGGTGATCCGACCTTTAATATATGACTAATAGTCTCTTATTTTAGAGCTAGACCTGAACCAATATCTTGAATCCAAATACAGCCTCCATGTTCCTTACCAGGATTTGGGAATAACCAAAGAGACATCCCCTGAAGAATCCATCCTGGATTTGCTTAAGACCCAGTGCATCATGGGACAGGGCAGTTGAGAGTTTTACTGATAGTGAGTCAGTTGCATCTTCTCATTAAAGGTTCCACTTCATTAATACTGAAAAGTCGAGTGTTGCTCATTGCCTCCTTGTAGCTTGGGACTCTGTACTGCCGCTGCAATGCCCATAACCTGGTACTTCTGAGTCAGAAGGTGCGTGGTGGGGGGAGGATTCCATGGAAATTTTCAATGCTTTGGTAAAAAAATTGAAAACTGAACATTTTGAATCAAAACTGAAATATTTCAGTTGAAAACCAAAAACCTTTGGTAGGAAACTGAAAATGTCAATGTAGTTTGGATGCCATACGCCCTCATTCTCCTCTATGAGCCTGGCACCCTGATTGGCCTACACTTCGGCAGCTCAGCAAGATTGGAGATCATTGTGCATCATGGGAGTCCCATGGCCATGGTGCATCATGGGAGATGTAGTTTGGCTGCAGAGCTCATGCCTTAAAGGAAAATGTGTGATGAGGCATATGAAGCACAGTTCCCATTAGGCACGGGAGCAACATGTCCAAATCACAGTTTTCAGCTGAATGTTTTTTTGGTTTTCAGCTGAAAACTAAAAAGGTTTCAGGTTTGGGTGCTAAGTCAAAATTTTCTGCAGAAAGCGCACACACTCCAAAAATTTCAATTAGTTGAAAAACCACTTTTCCACTGAAAAATGATTTTGACAGTTTTCAAGCAGCCGTGCCTCTTAGCTTTCAGAGATTATGCCTACTTAGCTTCTTCCTACATCTGGCTATGAAGGGAATATTTGCCAGAACACTAGAAGTGAAAATCTTAGAAAATCAGTAATAAAATATGCTCAGCCTTTGCCATTGCATTTGTCAGCTGCCCAGTAAAGAGCCAGAGATGACATGGTCAATCCTGAATTCTGAGGTTGCTGGAAACACTGCAGACATTGACAGTGACTGATTTTTTTTTCTAATTAAAGGATTAGAAAACTTGCGATACTTATTGTGATAGGCTCAAGGAGCTCAGTCTATTTAGCGTAACAAAGAGAAGGGCAAGGCATGGCTTGATCACAGTTTGTAAGTACCTACACCGGGAACAAATATTTGACAACAGACTTTCAATCTAGCAGAGAAAGATCTAATATGATCCAATGGCTGGAAGTTGAAGCTAGAAAATATTCAGACTGGAAATAAGGGATGTTAACAGTGAGGGCAATTAACCATTGGAAAAATGTACCGAGAGTTGTGATAGATTCTCCATCACTGGGAAGTTTTCAGTCAAGACTGCTTGGTTTTCTAAAAGCTTGGCTGTAGGGATTATAGTGGGGCAGGTCTATGGCCTGTGTTAGACGGGAGATCAGACTAGATAGCAACAATGTTAGAATCTATGAATCCATGATGCTTAAGGGGACTGGCTGCTGAAACCCTAAGAAACTGAGGGCCATGTGCAAACTTGCTTGTAGCATTTGTGCCTGGCTGATATGTACAGTTACTGTGGGTGCACTCGTAAACAGGGTGTTGGTGCAAGTGAGGTTGATGAAGCTGCCACAAGAGCAGCCTCAGGGAATTAATTCCTTAGTCCCAGCAGCAAAGGCTCAAGCTTTTAGTACTAGAGTCTCAGGGTTTTATTAAGGAGTGTAAGGGTGTAGGTTAGCAAGTACAAAAAAACTCTATGCAGTTGAAACTCTCTGAAGAATTTAGGGAGAATGCAATTATGGCAGGGGGAATTTTGCCAGGACATTGAGGTTAACACTGTTCCACTTGCAAAAAAGCACCACAGGCTCTTTAATGACCACACACTGGTAGTTAGGACATTGGGCTTCTCTTGCCTCCGAAAGACAGCACCCCCAGCACACTGTGCCTTCTCACACTGTGCCGGGGGGCATCAATTCTGTACTAACACAGGAGGGAGAGTGCCACCTATTGAGTCACTGACCCATATCCTGCCGCCCGTTCCAGTGTGCCTGTATCCTACATAGCCAATAAATTCAGAAGCAGTTTTCTGTCCTCTGGAGGCTGCTCCAGCAATATAGAACTGGTAGAATTTCAAGGAGGTCTGTGCACGGGTAGGGCTTGCCAGCTTCTGTAACTCAGGGCAGTCAACAAGATGAAGCCAAAACCACAGTATGACTTTAGTGAAAAGAATATGCACCGAGTATGAACAAATTGATTTATTCCAATCTGAGGTGATTTTAACTGCTTTCTGCACAGCAGCTTCTGTGGCTGAACGCTTCGGTGAGGGACAAGGGAGCTTTTTCATACACAAAGCACTGAAATCCGTAGACCCATAAACTAGAGAATCCCGGGGCAACAGACACGATATGTTGTGTGTCACTGGTATAAGAGAAGGCCTGATTCTCCTCTCACTTATACTGGCACAACCAGTGTAACACCACTGATTTCTATGGAGTTACTACTGATCTGCAGCTACCAGAGAGGAGAACAAGAGTCATAGTTGTTTTTAACTGATGGTTCTTGCAGACTAATTAAAGGACAGGACACTGCCCCGCTCTGAGCACCTCATTTTTTTCAGTGGCCTTGTGTGGTGGCTCTCGGTCAGGTTCCTAGTAGACAATGGTTCCTATCTCACATGAGTTCCTATGGATACCAAGTGGCCGTGCTTCAGATGGCTTCAAGGAGACTGACCCACACTCTTCCCATACGCAGCTTAAGAACTCAGCTAGCACTGGACGGGACCTCCTGGGTTATGAAGTCCAGGCCCCTGCTAGCAAAGGCAATCCTGTCATCTAGCTCCCTTCATAAATCTATCCTGCTCCACTTTGACACTCATTAGGTTGGTGGTCCCCACTCCTCCCATTTGGAAGGTCCCAGAACCTCCCTCCTCTAATGGGTAGAAACCTTCTTCCAGCCTAAATTTATTCCTGGCCAGTTTATTCCCATTTTTTCTTGTGCAAAAACTGTCCTTTACCATCACTCGTCTCCCTCCCCGGCGTTAGCCCCCGCCCCCAGTGTATTTATGGAGAGCAATCACAGCCCCTTTCAGAATGCGTTGGAATATTACAGAGCAGAATAGGTTCTTCAGGTCCTTGTTCTGCTGTAGACTTCCTGTGAGCCCGTGGGCCAGTCATTTCATCTGTCTGTGCTCACTTTTACATCTCCACAACAGGGATACTAGCACTTCCCTACTGCACAGGGGTAGGGTGAGACAAATACATGAACTAGGGCCTGGACAAGGCGCGAAGATAGTTTGGTCATATTAGTACCGAGGACTCGATGGTTAGAATAGTCAGGGTTCAGCTGGGCATTGGCGGGGCATCTTACACTTCAGCTTGTTCTGTGGTTAACACAAGAATGGGAGTCAGGCACTCTGGGTTATGTTGCTGCTACGGTCAGGAACTCACTATGGGCTCTCGGATGAGTCACGTCACTGCTCTGTGCTTCAGTTTCGCCACCAGTATAGTGGGTATGATACTTCCCTCTCTTGCAGGGCTGTGTCAGGCTGAAGTTCTGGGGAATTCTTGGGGACAAGGGAAAGATTCTGGAGAAATGCAAAGTACTAATGCTATAATTGGAGGGCAGCAGTCTCCAGTCTGTCAGCTTAAGGAGAAATCGAGTTACATTGGGGGAGAAAGAACTGCTTGCAAAAAGATTAGCTTTTAGCAAATGGAACGGGGTCTCAGATTCCCCCAGAACCCATACAGACATTAAATCTCGGAGCCGTGGACAAAAAAATTAGAAAGTAAACCAGGCACCTTGATAGACATACTGAGGAGCACAAGGTCTGGGCTATGGAACCACTCTGTCTCACCTCCCATTTGCTCAGTGATGGTTAGGTATGTGGCAGACATAACCAGTTAGGGGTCATGGGTGATAAGGGGAGATGGCTGCGTGCTTGTGAGTTAGTTTCCTGAAGGCTAGTCCCTTGAACTGTGCTGGCCTTCCCAGTAGCAAGGTGGGAAGGTTCATGGGGCCTGTTGAGAATGAAGGAACCTTAGACCTCGGGGATCCTGGCTTGAGCTGGGCACAATGAGATGGAAACCATGGAAGTTCTCAAGAGTGAGGTACTATGGTGATTAAACAGACAGACAGACGTGATGTGACATGACAGACTCTGGGCACCGTTGACATTTTAACCCAGATTTATTCCCTACATTTTTATTTGATTAAAAAGGACTTTGCAGCAGAACATTTCTGTTTTTAAATTATTCCATCAGCAGGATGCACCATTGTGGGGCATGCTGACACGTCAAATTAGGCTGTGGTTTGGGTAGCAGAGGCAATGTCAATGTAATTGGGCCCGCTGATGTGTAGATCCTAGAGGAACGTTAAATGGAGAAAAAAGAAAAGGCTCCCAATGGCTTAAACCTGCGGTTGGGAGTTGGCTCTCAGCAAAAACCACCTTCATAAAAGAAGAGAGTCGTATTCACTGTTCTGCGAGGCGCTGGTATTCTGCACTGTCTGCACGTCGCCCCTTGGCGTCGGCGTCGGATACAGACTGGCGGCGGGGATTGGAGACAGATCCGATCTGAGACTTTAGCCTAAACTGGATCCTTCTGAAGCTCACTGCTCTGGAGGGTCAAAGAAGTTCAGTTAACTTTTGCCTCTTTCCCCCATTATTTGTCACGTCTCTATGCTTCCCAGTTCTGGCAGGAGCACTGAAATATATGCCAGGAAAGGCTGTTCTCATGGCATCTAGAGACTGGCTGGCTTACCTCTGTGAATTTCCTAAGCCCATCCAGCAGATTGCCTTCGTTTCAGACAGAGTCATACCTTGATCTCTTATAGGAGATGACTATATATTAAGTCCCATTTGCAGGACCTTTTTCAACTCCCTCTCTATTTGATGGGGTTCCCAACCCCTTTGGGAACCATGATGCTTACACCACTCCCCTGGCTGCCGCCTGCCTGCCTTTGAAGCGCCTCAGCTGGACTTGGATTCAGCCAAAAAATGATTTGCTGTGAATAGTTCGGACAGCTGGGCGTGTGTGGGGGAAAGAATGGGGGCCGGCTGTCAGAGCCTCTGGAAGAGTAGAATGTTGGGCAGCTGCCATTGCTAGTCTTGGATGGTTCAGATGGTCCAATCCAAACTTTAGAGCGTCTTGAGGTTCACCTCACTCTGGGTCTGAGCTCCCCAAAAACTTCACCAAAATTCCAGGGTGGATCTAACTTCATAGCTGACCCTTGTCTCTATCCTATGATGAACCCAAACCCCAGGTCAATATACTGAAATGTGCATGCAGGCTTGAACTCTGCAACTTAGGCCTCTCTGCAGTTTAAAATGCTGGGGCAACAGTCCTTACCATGGATCATCTTCAGGATTTGATTCTGGGCCCCTCAGGGCTCATGTACATACCTCACCTGGGGAGCTAAACGGCAACTCCATTGTTTGGCAGAATTTAGTAGGCTGTTAAACTACATGAACTAGCCACTAGATGGAGACATGACTCATACGCAAACTTCCTCTGCAAGTGGAAACTTATCCCAAGCAGCTGAGTTCAAAAATCTCTATTCAGGGACCAATGTTTGTACCTGCCCTCACCACAGGTCATCAGGAAGATCTGAACCCTGGACCTTCTGTCACCAGAACACAAATTGCTTCTTCTTGAGGTAAAGGTGTAACTCCATTAGCTAGTAGCAGTAGTAGGGTGTTATCCTCTAAGAGGCCCTGCCACTAGCATAGGAAGCAGCACACACTTTACTGGAACTAGGTGGTGGTTTTATCCACAGGAAATGGAACAGTGTCCCTCCCCTGTGGGTAGGGTGACCAGATGTCCCGATTTTATAGGGACAGTCCTGATTTTTGGGATTTTTTCTTATATAGATTCCTATTACCCCCCACCTCCATCTCGATTTTTCACATTTGCTGTCTGGTCACCCTGCCTGTGGGCCACGCCTCCTGTCCTTGTCAGAAGCATGTCCTGTTGCAAATGGATTGAGTCATAACTCACTGTGCCATGACCCCCGTTGACACAGTACCTGGTGCATTTGTTACTAGAAGAAGCCCACACAATTACAAAACACAAAGGAGCTATAGCTGATCTGTGAAACTCACTGCAGCAGGAGGGGATTGAGCTGAGTACAAGAGGTTGGGCTTTAAACAGGGCTGGATAACAACAAGAGCATTAATATTGACATTTGCAGCTCTGCAAGGTAAGATGTGGCTAGTAAAACCTCCTGGCTCAGGGCACATGCTGATGGCCCGTAGCAGTCACAAGACAGTTCCTCCTAGCTACTTCCCCGGCCCAGATTGCCTTATGCAATTGGCTGGATACAGTGGGCCGATTCCTGGCACATGCTGAGGTTATGTGGCTGGAGTAGGGCAAAGGGACTGTAAACTTCCCTAAATGGGAAAAGCACGAATGGGGGAAACCTTGACTAGTCTAAAGACAACGTAGCCAGCCCTACACCTCCTCCTAGTTCGCCAGTCACAAAGGGCAGGGTGGGGACATGTAAAGGACTAACAGCCATGGAGGTGGAGCATACAGTACTCCTATCATCCACACCAGCAAAAATGGCTAGTTGGGGCCATTAAAAGCCAGCATAAGTTAGATCAGCACTAAAAACTACTCTTATATGAGCCAGGGGCTGCTTCGTTGCTCAGTCCTCTCCAGGACTGGAGGGAGAGATGCAGGGAAGTGTCTTAAAGTCACATTTGCTGCCCCTGCCTTCAGCCATGTTGAGGAGACTTTAGCCCACGGTGTTTTCTTGTTGTCTGAATCAGAAGTAGCAGGTATAGAATGGAGTAAATGGACCTCGTATAGCAACTTCACCTCCCTATTCCTGGCAAGGTGTGTGGACACTGCATTGTAATCATGGGCTTACGCTGAAATTAAGGCTACGATTTAGTCATAGGTCTGTTTAGTAAAAGTCATGGACTGGTCACGGACACTAAACAAAAAGTCGCGTCTTGTGTTCTGTCCACGACTTGTACTGTAAATACCCCTGACTACATGGTAGGTGCTGGGGGGAAGGGGGACGCTCTGGTGATGCTACTGCTGCTCTCGGTGTAGGGCTCTGGCACACTGCCACTGCTCCGGCTATGGGGCGGCCCGGGACCTTGGTGTTGCTGCTCCCCAACTGCTGTTCTGGGGCAGCTCATGGGACCAGCTGCCCGGGGCTGCTCGAGGAGTGGCCAGTGCAGCTGTCTCCGGGCTGCCCCAGCTGCTGGGGTGGCCCTGGGGTCAGCCACATCTGTCACTGCAGAAGTCCCAGAATGTCATGGAATCCGTGACTTCCTCGACCTCGGTGAAAGCAGCCCTGCACAACGACGGTTGTACAAAGCATACATACAGCGGATCCCCTGTAATGGAAGAACAGCTTTGTTATATATTTACTATTGCCAGTGACAGACCGCTTGTCCCGAGCTTCTCAGGGACAATGAGAGCCTACTGGAAAACACTGGCATTTCTGATTCGTTTGCTCAGTGCTCTTCTTTGCAATTGAACTGTGATTCTTGACTGATCAACATAAATCCATCAACATACACGGAGTAATTGCTTGGAAGTTTGTGGTTTTAAGACAAGTCTGGCGGGCTGAACGTTGCAGAAGTCTCCTAAGATCCTTAGAACATGCCCCGTTTGCTAGAAGAATCGACACAGTTCCTCTAAAGATGCAACTGACACTGAGAAAGGACAACATTGAGTAGGGAATTGAAGAGAGAGCTCCTCGTGCCAGGGGTGCAATGTAACACAGACTCTCCAAAGCAGAAAATGAAAACAAAATATGAAAGTAAGCGGTACATAAAATTGCAATCCCAATAGCAAGGATTTTTAATGAATCTGTAAACTTGGCGGTCCTACCCCATGACTAGGGACCTACAAAATTCATGGTCCATTTTTGGTCAATTTCAAGGTCATAGGATTTTAAAAATTGTAAATTTCATGATTTCAGCTATTTAAATCTGAAATTTCACAGTGTTGTAATTGTAGGGGTCCTGACCCAAAAAGGAGTTGGGGAGGGGGGAGCAGAGGGGAGTCGCAAGGTTTTGTAGTGGGGGGTTGTGGTACCGCTACCCTTACTTCTGTGCTGCTGCTGATGGCAGCGCTGCCTTCAGAACTAGGTGGCTGGAGAGCGGTGGCGGCTAGCCAGAATCCCAGCTCTGAAGGCAGAGCTGCTGCCAATTGAAGGGCAGAAGTGAGGGTGGGATGGTATGAAATTGCCACTTATACTTCTGTACTGCTACTGGCAGGGTGCTGCCTTCAGAGCTGGGTACCTGGCCAACAGCTGCTGCCCTCTGGCCACCCAGCTCTGATGGCAGTGGAGAAGTATGAATGGCAATACTGTACCCCCCTTTTATAATAAGAGATATACCTATCTCCTAGAACTGGAAGGGACTTTGGAAGGTCAGTGAGTCCAGCCCCCTGCCTTCACTAGCAGGACCAAGTACTGATTTCTGCCCTAGACCCCTAAGTGGCCCCTCAAGGGCTGAACTCACAACCCTGGGTTTAGCAAACCAATGCTCAAACAACTGAGCTATCTCTCCCCCCCTTATAGATCAGGACTCCTAATTTGAGAAATGCTGGTCTCCCCTGTGAATCTCTCTATATACAGGGTAAAAGCACATAAAAGACCAGATTTCACATGCAGAGACCAGATTTCACAGTCCATGATGCATTTTTCACGGCTGTGAATTTGATAGGGCCCTACCTATGACTGGAGAATTGCTAATGTAGTACCTATTTTTAAGAAAGGGGAAAATAAATGATCCAGTAAACTACAGGACTCTTAGTTTGACCTCAATTGTATGCGAGGTCTTGGAACAAATTTGGAAAGAGGAAGTAGTTAAGAAGTAAACAGTAATTGGGATAAAATACAACATGGTTTTTACAAAAGGTAGATTGTGCCAGACCAATCTGACCTCTTTCTTTGAGAAGATTTTTTAAACAAAGGAAATGCAGTAGATCTAATCTACCTGGATTCCAGTAAGGGCATTTGATACGGTTCCACTTGGGAAATGATTAGTTTAATTGGAGAAGATGGGGATTAATATGAGAATTGAAAGGTGGATAAGGGACTGGTTAAAGGGGAGACAACAACGGGTCATACTGAAGGGTGAACTGTCAGGCTGGAGGGAGGTTACTAGTGGAGTTCCTCAGGGATCGGTCTTGGGACCAACCTGGTTTATCATTTTTATTAATGACTTTGGCACAAAAAGTGGGAGAGTGCTAATAAAAATTGTGGATGACACAAAGTTGGGAGATATTGCCAGCATGGAGGAGGACCAGAATGTCATACAAGAAGATCTGGATGACCTTGAAAACTGGAGTAATAGAAATGGGATGAAATTTAATAGTGCAAAGTGCAAGGTCCTGCGCTTAGTGACTAACAACATGATTTTTTGCAATAAACTGGGGACTCATCCAATGGAAGCAACAAAGGAGGAGAAAGTCCTGGATGCACGGATTGATCAGAGGATGAATGTGAACCATCAATGTGATGCGGCCATGAAAAAGGCCAATGCAATCCAAGGATTCATCAGGTGAGGTATTTCCAGTAGAGACAGGGAAGTGTTAGTACCGTTATACACAGCACCGGTGAGATCTCATCTGGAATCCTGGATGCAGTTCTGGTCTCCCATGTTTCAGAAGGATAAACTCAAACTGCAGCGGGTGCAGAGAAGGGCTACTAGGATGATCAGAGGAATGGAAAACCTCCCTTATGAGAGTAGACTTAAGGAGCTTGGCTAGTTTAGCCTAACCAGATGCAGGCTGAGGGGAGATATGATTGCTCTCAGAAATGCATCCCAGGGATAAACACCAGGGATGGAGAGGAGTTAGTTAAGTTAAGTGTCAGTGTGGATGCAAGAACAAGTGGCTATAAACTGGCCATCAACAAGTGTGGGCTTGAAATTAGACGAAGGTTTCTAACCATCAGAGGAGTGAAATTCTGGAACAGCCTAACTGGCTTCAAGGCTGAGCTAGATATGTTTATGGAGGAGATGGTACGATGAGACTACCTAAAAGGGCATGTAGCTGATCTGCAACTGCTAGCGGCGGATATCCCCAGTGGCCGGTGATGGGGCACTGGATGGGCAGGGCTCTGAGTTACTACAGAGGATTCTTTCCCAGGGGTCTGGCTGGTAGATCTTGCCCACGTGCTCTGGGTCTGATTGAAATATTTAGAGTTGGGAAGGAATTTCCCCCTGAGTCAGATCGGCACTGACCCTGGGGTTTTTCACCTTCCTCTGCAGCAGGTTTACACTAGTGTAAATGGTGGATTCTCTGTAACTTGAAGTCTATAAATCATGATTTGAGGACGTCAGTCACTCAGTCTGAGGTTAGGGGTCTGTGACAGGAGTGGGTGGGCGAGGTTCTGCAGCCTGCGTTGTGCGGAGGTCAGAGTAGATGATCATGATGGTCCCTTCTGGCCTTAAAGTCTATGAGTCACTAGGTGACTTAAAAACAAACTAACTGAGAAAGACGAAATGTGGTGTAATGCAAAACAGACAAACAAGCTGCTCCTGTGGGTAACTGAGATGCCTGGCTCCAGGGCCAAGCACAGCAGGAGGCAGACAGACAGACATTATGATCCCAGGGAGGCTCCCAT
This sequence comes from Chelonoidis abingdonii, assembly GCF_003597395.2. Taxonomy (NCBI): domain Eukaryota; kingdom Metazoa; phylum Chordata; order Testudines; family Testudinidae; genus Chelonoidis; species Chelonoidis abingdonii. Next base: position 143,814,386 of record NC_133773.1, on the reverse strand, counting down.
ACGTAGCCATTAGGCAGAGCAAGATATTGTGGTTTCCTTGGTAGGTGGGAGGCAAAAGCACAGGCTCTCTCTCCATCGGTCTGAACCCTGAGCCCGGAGGGAGGGGAAGAAAAGACACAGCCAGATGTAACCGAGAGCCAGGGAGGCCAAAGACAGGCCAGGGCCCCCAGATTGGATGATGAAAAGAAGAGTCCTCCCCTGCTGAAGTTAAGTACAGGCTTCCCCTCCCACAAAGGAAAGGCCTTGATGACAGGCTGCCTCCTCTGGAGTTGAAATCCAGCCCTGAGGATTTGTGGTAGCTCAGAGCAAAAGTCAAAGCAAACACAAACACATTTCTCCAGCACCCACGTGAGCTGCTGTTAGCAAGAGAGCGGCTCTCTGTGGTGGCATCCTGGTTATTGGGGGGGGGGGAGGAGTATAGGATGGGAGGTCTATGAATGTGGGAGACGAACCATAGACATGAAACACGAAGCCTGCTGTCCCGTGCTACCTCCCCAGCCCCACCCCTGGGATAGGCTGACAAGGGAGCAGGTCAAACCATCGAGTTATTACTCTAGGTGGCATGTAATTGGATTTCATACTCGTAGACCGTTTGGTGGCGTTTTCTACAGGGTTACCTTTTTATTCGGTATGATTATGCTGGTGCAGCACAATCAAATCAAGTACAACACAAGGATTTACCGATAGGTGGCGTTGCTGGAACCATACCGGAAAGGAACCAATGTGCAAATCTGTACCCCGAAGCCGCTGTTGGGTGGGACGGTACACGTGGTGCACTATTGCGATAATCAGGACAAGTCGATGAACTGTGTGTTGTATTCTGGGGAACCGGTCACTCTCTTATTTCAATAGCTCCACTTCTCCCTCTTTTCAGGCTCCCATAGGGTGACCAGATGTCCCGATTTTATAGGGACAGTCCCGATTTTTGGGTCTTTTTCTTATATAGGGTTCTATTACCCCCCACCCCCATCCCAATTTTCACACTTGCCACCTGGTCACCCTAGGCACCCATTCTTCTCTCTGTCATCTTCCAGTCCCACCTGTTTCCCCACCTTTCTCTCCCTTCTTTTCTCAACCTAACCACTCGCAAAGCACCATCTGCTGCTTTCAGGGTGTCCAGATGTGTTCAGTCCACCCATCTTCAACAAGAATGATTCTCACCCACCCATCCCCATCTCTAAGGATGGCGTGGAACCTCACTGAGCAGGGACCACTGAGTAGGTGGCTTTGGCTTTAGCACTGCTACTGAGGAATTTTTCTAATCTAAAATGAGGAGGCAGAGGGAGATGGTCTTGGTTATGGCACTAGAGTAGAACTGACAAGAGATGAATTCCGTTCCTGGTTCTGCCACTTCCTGTGTGATTTTGGGCTGGGCTTTCAAGTCTCCCAGTGTCTGCGATGGGGTTCAGATTCTCCAAAAGCTCAGGAGCTCTTATTATGACATTTAAATCAAGACTTTCACAGTGCTGAGTGCTTTTGAAAATCTGACCTGGATTGTGAGTGCAGAGACCTTTTCCAAAAGTGGCCCCAACATCTCCCCCTGTGCCTCAGTTCCCCCTCTGTAAAAGGGAGATAGATAATCTTCCCTTTGTCTTGTCTGGTTAGATTGTAAATGCTTCAAGGCAGGGGATTTTCTCATACTAAGTGCACACAGAGGATCTGGCACGACAGGCCCCTGATCTGAGTTAGGCCTTCTAAGTATTGCTAGAGGTTACCATAAATCAAACAATTAATAATAATCTCAAGTTTTGTATCAAAAAATGAAAGGTAAAAATATTTGCTTCCTTTAGCTCTGAAACTCTTTAGAGAAGGAAGGGGGTGGGGGGAAATCCCAACGGCTGGGATTTGCAAGAGTCTGTGTTAAATCACAGTCTGGAGGCAGGCAAGGGGCCTGTAATATTTTCTTTATAATCAAATGATTAATCTGAACCATGTGGTCTAATGATCTGACATCTAAGATGTTACACTCTGCCACTTAAGACGCTGTGGTTTGAAAGAACACGAAGCACAGCTCAGTTTCCCCCCTTTGTTACATTTATAGCGTTTCGCTGGGTAATAAGTTTAAACGAGCTCATGTGGCGTTAACAATGATGGATGAGAAGCTACAAGATATTGAAATAACATGCAACGTGTGCAGGGCTTGGAGACACAGCCTACTCATGTGGGGGTTGCCTGACGAAGAGCAAATCTTCTTAATTCCAGCCATTCACTGTCAGAGAGGCTTCTGTCCATCTGGCAGCTTATTAGTGTGTCATGAACACAAGGGCCTTTTAAAATCTCTCTCTCTGCTCTCACATGCCTCCCCCACCTCATAATACCTCAGCTCCTCGTAGATCTCTTAATGGATTTATCCTCACAAAACCTCCGGTGGTGAAGTATTGTCATGGGCTGGGTTAAAACTAGTTGAGACAGATGGGCCCTTTCTTTAAGATAGCTGTAAGAGAGAGTTAAGGAGACCCGCCGAAAACAGGGGATAATGGAGTCTACCTGGAGACTGGCACGGCATGGGCAAAGAGTTCGACTGTGTGTTATCTGAGCAGGCGCATGTGTGTGTGCGGCAGAGAGAGAGAAAAAGAAACAGAAACAAGAAAGACTATGATAAGTAGACAGAGCACAGATGAGCACAAAGTATGACCCTCAGAGAAGCTCAAGAGGTAGCTTCTGGTGCTGGCTAAAGAGACTTGGGGCTGTGAGCAAAGAAATCATCTGCTTTTTGGTTTTGGTTCCTCCTGCGTTTGCGGCAGAAGGTCTCTGTACATTTCTTGGATTTGCAAGTAAATAGGATTGCATCAATGAAAACACCCAACTCCATCCTCAATTGTACTCCCAGCTGGATCGGCTGCAGATCCCCTAACATAGACTTGCCACACAGATCAAAAGGGGTAACAGTATTGTCCCTGGAAGACATTGCATCTTCATGGATGGGGCACCAGGCTAAGTATCAGGAGACCTGCATTCTGCTGTGTGACCTGGGGCAAGTCACTTCCCCCACTCTGTGCCTGTTACTCCTCCAGCCATTTGCTGATGTGTAGAGCAAATCAGTGGCTATCTGTGGACCATTTTTGCAGATCGGATGCGGATCCAAATTTTGTTTCCACGCAGAGCTCTACTGATGTGTCTGTACAGCGCCCAGACCAGTGGGGCCCTCCTTGGAAAACAATGACACACTTTTGTGGGTGTTTTCTGAAAAGGCGAGTTTTGAACAGGAAGAATGGCTTTGCTGACATGTTTTGTGAACATGTTGATCAAGAATTTTCAGCTTCCAAATTCTGCAGCAAAACGTGGACACGCTCCAGTTCTCAGAGACTTGAATATGTTCATGAGAATTCCACAAAGCTTGACTGATTAAAACATACAGCCGACTGATTGACAACATTTGCAGTTCAGTATTAAAAATGTTTGAGTCCAGATAACCAAGTTTAGCCAATTATTGCCTAAAGACAAAACTGTACAATATGAAAAGGAGCCATACATAACCTCCTTCCAGGACCAATTCTTACCCTGCAGCGTGTTCACCTTAGACAGTAGTTGTGCTTCAAAGATACACTCTCAAAATTACCTCTATTTCTAATAAGGTTGCTTACAAGCTAAAAACACTTTATACATCACATAAGACCCAACCCCTCAGTTCGTACCGGTTCCTCACCTTGTTTTTCTGTATTTTCCCTTATCTCTTGTTTACCACATTCCAGACACCAACAGGCATGAAAATACCTTCAAAACTTGCACCAGGGCAAAACAATCATATATTCTGCCTTTGCCGGGTTTTATATTTGTTAATGCCAACGCCCATATTTAACTTTGCAGCATATTCTGGGGTATGTATCTCTAGACACAAGTAAGTGAGCAAAGCTGTTAACAGAACTGCCCACATGCTGGATAGAAGACAATATTAATGTGAGCTGTTGGCTAACACATGTGGGTTGACTTTCTTGAAGGGTAACAAAAACAGTCCTATGGTTACAATAGCTGACTGGGATTTAGGAGCACTGATCCTATTCCTGGATCTGCCACAGACTCCCTGTGTGACCGTGGGCAGGTCATATCACCGCTCTGTGCCTCGGTTTCCCCATCTGTAGTATAGGGATAATGACACCTCTCTCCTCACACGGGTGTGGTAAGGAGGCATTCATGCACAGGTGGAAGGTGCTTGGGTCCTGGCACAATGGGGACTGTACAGGATAAAGTCTCCTAAGAGGTTCTGTTTTCTGTGAGTGGGAGAACAGCTTCTTCATTGGTTGTGGACAGTTGGGTCAACCAGCCTTCACGACAGCTGAGAAGATCATCTTTAAAGAAGGAGTTGACTCCTAGTAATTTTTAAAGTGGGTTTGTAGCTCTGAATGGGAAGTCCTGGAGACTGAAATCCTCTCTCTATTATTCATCATGACTGATCAGTGATCTTAGGCCACGTCTACACTACGGGATAATATCAAATTAGCTAAAATCGGTTTCATAAAACTGATATTATAAAGTTGATTGTGCGCGGCCACACTAGGCACATTAATTCGATGGTGTGCGTCCATGGTCCAAGCTAGCGTCGATTTCTGAGCGGTGCATCTGTGGGTAGCTGTTCGTAGCGATCCCATAAGGTTTCCCTCAGTCTCCCCCCGCCTTGGAATTCTGGTTGACAGCCGCAGTGCATGATGGGCAAAAATCATTGTCGCGGGTGGGTTCTGGGTACAGCCTACCCTCCCTTTGTGAAGCAGCATACAACCGTTTCGCACTTTTTCCCTGGGTGAACTGAAGCAAACAGCCATAGCACAGCAAGCCATGGACCTTGCTCAGATCAGTAATGCTGTTCGTGACGTTGTAAACACCTCGCGCATTCTGTGCTGCTATGGTGAACCATGATGCAAACGCAGGGATGGAGGAGGCAGCTACGGCAGCGCGGCGACGAGACACGATGAGGACATGGACAACTGAATTCTCCTAACCTGGGCCCCTGCGTTTGGAGGCTACCCTGCTGGTAATGGGCCAGGTTCTACCCATGAATGCCGTTTTGGGCACAGGAAACAAGCACAGACTGGTGGGACCGCATATTTGCAAGGTGTGGGACGATTCGCCAGTGGCTGCGAACTTTCACATGCGTAAGGGCACTTTCTTTGAACTTTGTGACTTGCTTTCCCCTGCCTGAAATGCAAATACTAAGATGAGAGTAGGCCCTCACAGTGGAGAAGAAAGTGGCAAAGCCCTCTGGAAAGCTGCAACGCCAGACAGCTACCGTCAGTCGGAATCAATTTGGAGTGGGAAAAGTCTACTGTGGGGGCTGCTGTGATGCAAGTAGTCAAAGCAATTGTAAGCTGCTGCTACGAAAGGTTGTGACTCGGGAATGTGCAGGTCAATAGTGATGGCTTTGAATGCAATGATTCCTAAACTGTGGAGGGGCCATAGATGGAACCAATCCCTATCTTTAGCCCCGAGCACCAGGGCCCCCAGTACGTAAATCACAAGGGGTACTTTTCATGGTGCTGCAAGCACTGGTGATCACAAGGGACGTTTAAACCAACATCCACGTGGGATGGCCGGGAAGGGTCATGACGCTCGGTGTCTTCAAAAGCAAACTCGTAAACGACTGCAGCAAGGAATTACTTCCCAGACAGAAATAAACTGTTGGGGATGTGAGATGCCTGTAGTTAGTGCTCTGGTGACCCAGCCCCCCCTTGATGCCATGGCTCATGAAGACATACACAGGCAGCTTGGACAGTGGTCAGGAGCTGTTAACTACAGGCTGAGCAAGTGTCATGGGAAAAAAAGTGGGATGGTGTAGAATTGCATTGGCCATTTAAAAGGGCGCTGGCGCAACATACTGAATGCTCAGACTCAGCCAAACCAATGTCCCGTTGTTATTGCTGGCTTTGCGTGTGGCTCCCAATCTCTGTGAGAATAGGGGGGGGACCTTTAGGGCGGGGTGAGAGGCTGAGGCAAAATCACCCTGGCCGCTGAGTTTGAGCAGCCAGAACAACCCAGGCCGATTAGAAGAGCACACCAAGGAGGCGCTGCGCATGCAGAGAGCCTTGAAAACGAGTTTCAGCACGGGCCAGGGTACGGTGTACTGCTGTGTTTCCCCTTGATGACCTCCCCCCTTGATTGACTCATTCCTGTAAGCAACCCACCCTTCCCCTACTGACAGCTTGCCTTGAAGGAAATAAAGTCATATGATAAAAAATCATGTATTCTTTATTAAAAGTCATCAGTACGTTTAAAAAATCATGTATTCTTATAAAAGGCATTCCCGTAAGCAACCCACCCTCCCCTTGGATGTATCTGTAATTAAAGTAATTATAAAAAGAGGCAGAGAATTATCAAAGGTATACTGACCTGTTGGTTTTGGGAGGAGGAATAGGAGGAAGAAAAGGCCATTAAGGCACATTTCACGTAAATGACACCCTTTTGGTTGGACTGGCCACGGGGGTGGAGTGGCGGGTGCAGAAAGCCTTCCCCCACGGCGTTCTTACACGTCTGGGTGAGGAGAATAGGAACATGGGGAGGGTGGAGGGTGGTTACACAGGGGCTGCAGTGGCATCTGTGACCCTGCTCTCTTCCTGAAGATACACATGCGTCAGAGGATATCAGTTTGATCACACAGCAGCCCAGCATTGCATCCCACCACCCGCTGATCTTCCGCCTACACCTCTGATCTTCTGCACCACCTCTCATCTCGAAGCATCTCTCCTATCCCCCGTCACTGGATCTATTTCTGTACTTTGCTAGCACGTCCTTCCACTCATTCTATGAGCTCTTTCACTGCAGGTTACTTCCATGATTCTGAGAAACATTTCATCTCATGTCTTCTTCCTCCCCTGCCTTAGCTGAGTCTAGCCTTTGGATGAGGTAGGGAGGCTGGAACAACTGTGCACTGCAGGTATGGGGAGGGAAAACAGGAGAGAAGTAGTTAAAAAATACATTAACAGGAACATGCTTGTACTCTTCACAGTGAATAACACTATCCACCTTACAAGCACATGTGATTCACTACAAGGTCAGATTTTGCATCGTTTAATATGGAGTGCCTGTGGCTCTGGTGTTGCAAGATCTCACAGACGCAGGTCCAGGCATCATAATCACTGCCATGCGCCCATGGTCAGGCTTTCTGTTTGACTTCTGCAGCCTCATATACACAGGGCCCTACGATGCCTTGTTCCTGTTAAGAGGCAACCCAGCAGAACCAAACTCCCAACCTTTCCCCTCCTCCCCACCGGCATGGCTGCTATCATGTAAGATCACTGGTAATCATCCCCTCCTTCCTTCCCTCCCAGCCGCATGCAGGCTGGTACTGGGAAGATTCCTGCTCGCCAAACGCAGAAAAGCAGCGCTATCCTTCATCACAAGCCCTGAAGGCAAAATCAATTCATTAAAAAACGCTTGTTTTAAACCATGTATGATATTACAAGGTAACTCACCAGAGGTCGCTCCATGGCTTCACTGTCTGGGCTAGTGGCTGGGGTGGGCTGGGAGGGTATCGGGTCACAAAAGCCCCTGGCTGTTGGGGCTAACGGAGTGCTGTGGTTGGTCTCAGCAAGCTCTGTCCTCCTCTTCCATTTCTCTCATCTTCTCTCCTCCGCAGAATCTCATCATGGTTGAATATTACATGACCCGACCTCTGAATCTACGGCCAGGGTGGGTACTGGTTGCCCAGCCTAAATACATGCAAGCTCAGCATAGAAGCAGCAGTTTTTGGGCGACCAGACCTTCCCGTTTTGCCTTTCTCTGGTTTTCCTGGTATATCCTGTCTGAGCTCCTTAAATTATCATGCAACTGCACTGAGTCCTGCTGTGCCTTTCCCGTCATGACATTGATTCTATCAAAATTTTTCAATTTCGTCTTGTTGAACGGAGTTTCTGTTAAGCAAAACTGAATCCATCTCCCCATATAGCGCTCAGATCAAGTACCTCTTTGTGCGGTCCATGCTGGTGCTCTTTTTCGAATTCTCAGGAGACTGCATTGTTACTGTGCTGATGAGCTCTGCGTGGTCACCTGTGCTGATCAGAGCTCCACGCTGGCCAAACAGGAAATTGAATTCAAAAGTTCGCGGGGCTTTTCCTGTTTACCTGGCCAGTGCCTCTGAGTTCTGATTGCTGTTCAGAGCGGTCAGTGGTGCACTGTGGGATACCTTCCGAAGACCAATAACGTCGATTTCCGTCCACACTAACACTATTCCGAAGTAGTAATATTGATTTTAGGGTTACTCCTCTCGTTTTATAGGAGTACAGAAATCGATTTAAAGAGCCCTTTAAATCGATTTAAAGAGCATAGTAGTGTGGACGGGTGCAGCGTGAAATCGATTTAACGCTGTTTAAATCGATTTAACGGCGTAGTGTAGACCAGGCCTTACAGTTGCATTGCGAGGTGTTGTACAATCAGCATCTCAGGATGTTTACACATAAGGATAGTTAAGATCTGGAGTGGGAGCCTAGAGGGGAATGGCTGTCAAGGTCACTGCAAATATGAACCCCCTAAGCCACACGTTTACCCATTTGCAGGGTCAGAATAGTGCTTTGTACTTTTATGGCAACTTTCATCCCAGGAGCTCAGACTTTAACTAAGCTTAAGAATACCCACATGAAGCAGAGGCTTATTTCTAGCCCCTGTTTTCAGGGTAAGGGGAAACTGAGGCACAGAATGGTTAAATGGCTTTCCCATAGTCACAGAGTGAGTCAGTGGCAGAATGAAAGCCATGAATCCTGGTTCTAGTGCTGCAACCACCAGACCTCACTCTGGATTTCGCATAGCTAATGACATAGTATAGGTGTGTGGACCCAATGCCTCCATTCCATAGGGAAGCTCCGGTAAGGGCATTGCATTGAGGGTCATGAGAGCTGGATTCTAATCCAGACTGTGCCACTAGCTCACTGTGTGATTTTGGGTAAATCACTTTCCCTCCCACCCTTTATCAAGGGCAGAGATTGTCTCTCACTATGTACAGTGTCTAGCACAATGGGGGTCCTGATCTCAACTGTTGCAGCTGTAATACACCTCTGCCCCATTATAATGCTGTACTTGGGAGCCAAAAAATCTTACTGCGTTATAGGTGAAACCGCGTTATATTGAACTTGCTTTGATCTGCTGGAGTGTGCAGCCCCACCCCCCTGGAGCACTGCTTTATCGCGTTATATCCGAATTCGTGTTATATCGGGTCGCGTTATATCAGGTGTATTAATAAATAGCTGCTGCTCCCATGGATGTGAATGTGAAGACATGCCTGTGTATGCCTAGGCTGAAACTGGCTCACTTGAGACTGTGGAACTCATTGCCACATGATGTCACTGCGGCATTACAACAGCAAGTGCTAAAAAAGAGAGAGACTGTTGTGGAAGGGATATAAAATTGCATGTTGCAGGTCTTAGCCCAATCCCTGACTAGGAATTAGGATGGAGAAGTGGGTTTCTTATATCTTTTTCTGAAACAATTGGTGCTGGCAGCTGCCAGAGACAGGATACTGGGCTAGATGGATCTTGGGACTGAACTGGTCTGCAATTCCTCTTTGCATTCAAGGCCCAATGGAAAGGTAGATTTCCTCTCTGCTCCCATATGCAGCTGTCTCTTGGTGATTTGGTCAAACGGAGGTCAAGCGGCTTCGGTATCTTTCATAGGCACGGACCTGGGTTATCCTGCTTGAAGAGGGATCCAGAAGATTCCAGCCCACAAGCCATCCAGCTTGTGTGTCCCTCAGAAACCCTCCTCTATGCAACATTCCTGAACCAGTTCCCTGCAACTTGATAGTCTTACATTTAGCCTAGATTATAGTTAAAACATCATATTTTATGCTGTGCTTTTCAGTTGTCCTCCCGCCGCTCCTTGTATCCATTCCCAGCAGCAGCAGTTGCCTGTCTGTTGCAGGGCAGGTTGCCTAGCCGTAACTGTATAATTATGGTCAGAGCCACAGAGCTATTTTTATGTCCTGCCAGAGATTATTCACTTATCAGGAATGCATATTTAAGTGGCAGTCTCTGAAACAGCCACTATAAATAGGAAAAACCCATTGGTCTCGGTGTTTTTTTTCAACTCTCTCATCCATCATGCCTTCAGCTTCAGTGACCACATCAATGTTACGCAAAAGGCGAGAGAAAGCTGCCTAGGAGGGGGAGGCTTGGGACCTCTTTTTAAGGAAATCTGCCTTAGCTCATGTGCGGTTATAGCCCCAGAAGCCGACTGTGGAAATGAAGGGTATGGCCCCAAAGTGCTCCCAAGTCAGCCCTGCTCAACTAAACCCACCAGGTACCCAGAATGCTTATGCTGGCCCTCGATGTAGGGCTATTCTGGGTTCTGGGGAGAGAGCTCTGTGGCAATGATAGGCGACCCAAGAATTTGCATAGTTACTTGTATTGTAGCAGTGTCTGGAGGCCGACGGTGAACTGGAGGATGGGAGGCAGGATTGTCTAGTGGTTAGAGCACTAACCTGGTCTCTGAAAGACCCAGTTCCAAGTGCATGCTCTGCCACAGACCTCCTGCAGCATCTTGGCGAAGTTACTTAGGGCCAGGGTTTTAAAGGGAATTTAGATGCCTAGTGAGATTTTTAAAAGCACCTATACGCCTAAACCACATACCTTTAAAAATATGGCCATGCATCTCCCTGGGGCCTCAGGTCCCTATTTCACAGGGATGTTGTGCCGATAAATACATTAAAAGATTGTGAAGTGCTCAGATACTACCTTAATGGGAGCCATGTAAATATCTTCAAAGGCTCTGCTGTGCTCGGTACTGTATATATACGCGGTAAGAGACAGCTCCTGCCCTGAAGAGCTCACATTCCATACAGACTTTGGACAGGAGGAGAAACAGAGCCTGGACAGGGTATGTGCCTAGCTCAGGATCAGTGGCAGAGCCAGGAACAGAATCTACGTCTTCTGATTCCTAGGCTAATGCCTGAGCCACTAGACCTGCCTGTCATTAAGCCATCTGAAAAAGTACCTAACCTTCTTCCGTCTGCCAAAATGGTAAGTGTGGCTTCTTGCAAAGCTTCCAGGGCGTCCTGCTTCTGGATAGGCAGCCAGTTCTTCAGACACAGTGGTGAGGCGCACACTTTAAACAGCTAGATTGACATCTCCGTCTACGGACAGGTCTGCATTGCAACCAGGGAGTGTGACTGCTGCTTTTAAACTAGCCAGTTCAAGCACAGGTAGCAGGGCACTGCAGCAGCATGGACGAGACTGCAGGCTGCACAAGTCTGCCCATAACCCTGAATAATTACCTGGGTGGGGAGCACATGCTGTGGCCAGGATCAAAGCTGGTAGGCAGGGCCGGCGCTACCATTTAGGTGACCTAGGTAATGGCCTAGGGTGCCAGAATTTTTGGGGGTGCTATTTTGCCGGAGGGGCGGCAAGCGGGTCCGGGGGACCTACCGCAGTCGTGCCGGGGGACGGTGCGCTGCTGTGGCGGCTTCGGAGGAGCTGCCGCAGTCGTGCCGGTGGAGGGTGAGCTGGTCTAAAGGCTCCGGTGGACCTACCGCAGTCATGCCTGCGGCAGGTCTACCGGAGCCTTTAGACCAGCAGACCGCCTGCTGGCACAACTGCGGCAGCTCCACCGGAGCTGCGGGGGGTGGCGAAACCACCATCCACCTAGGGCATCAGAAACCCTGGCGCCGCTCCTGCTAGTAGGGTGACCAGATAGCAAGTGTGAAAAATCGGGACAGTGGGTGGGGGGTAATAGGAGCCCATATAAAAAGAAGCTCCAAATATCTGGACTGTCTCTATAAAATTGGGACATCTGGTCACCCGACAAGCTAGGTAGATCAAAACTTGGTTGTGTCTAGCCTATGCAAGGTGTAGCAAACCTATGCTGGTTTCAGACAAACAAAAGGAAGTATTTCTTCACACAACGCACAGTCAACCTGTGAAACTCCTTGCCAGAGGATGTTGTGAAGGCCAAGACCATAACAGGGTTCAAAAAAGAACTAGATAAATTCACGGAGGATAGGTCCATCAACGGCTATTAGCCAGGATGGACAGGGATGGTGTCCCTAGCCTCTGTTTGCCAGGAGCTGGGAATGGGCGACCGGATGGATGACTTGATGATTCCCTGTTCTGTTCATTCCCTCTGGGGCACCTGGCATTGGCCACTGTCGGAAGACAGGAGACTGGGCTAGGTGGATCTTTGGTCTAATCCAGTATGGCCGTTCTTATGTACACCAACCTGCAGTCTCACTTTCTGATGGCAATACAAACATATTCCAATTTAGGATTGAGTACTGCCCATCACTTGGGTGTCTGACCACCTTCCATCTTAGGCTGATAACAGCAATATGCCTAATGCACTTCATCAATTCCCTGTCTCTTCTCCCTTTTCACAGGGTATAGAAAGCTATGCTAAGAGAAGGGAATTGTCTGAAAAGAGGGGCTGCTGTCATGAATGGTGGAAAAGCTTTCTCAAAGCGGAAGGCTTTGCAGCATTTCCGAAAGGAGTTCTCACTCTGGATCTACCTTATCTCCAGCATTGACTTCCACAGCTGGACTGACTGAGAAGGCCTTATTTCTGGAGCTCACTTACTTCACCATGGGTTTTGTGAGCTGCCCTGTCCCAGAGGAAAACAAAGGTCTTGGCAGGTTCCCAGAGACATAATCTCTAATGCAGCTGAGACCCGATCCATGGGGATTAGAATCAAAGCCTTCAGCTGGCACCAGTAATGGTCTGGGAGCCAGTGGAGGGACCTAAGCATGGTTCTCATGCACTCACGATAGCTTGACACACAGAGGAGGTGGGCAGGTAAGTGGGCGATCAATCGACAGACTCTTTGGGGCAAGGCCCATCTGTTCAGTACATGTCTCTGTGGAGCCCTCAGTATGTGATAAATAATGGTAGCTAGGCAGAAATGGTTAAATAATGAACCTGGAGCTTTGTAGTCTGTTCATAAATTCATAGATTCCAACACTAGAAGGGACCATGATGATCAACTAGTCTGAATTCCTGTATAACACAGGCTGTAAGAGAGAGCGAGCCTGACACGCTGGGCTTGGTATGGAATCTGAGGCCTGACCCAGAGGCTGTGAACCAAAGGAAGGCCATGTATTAAAGTAGCTGTTTACAAGTTCACCATGTGATCTTGGCAAAAGTATTGCTGGCACTGCGAAAATACAGGCACCTAAGAAAGAACAAAAGTGACAGATACTGGGAATGAGTGAAAACACACTCCAGAGGATTAGCCCAAAGACATCCTGAGCTACCACCAGATAGGAGGAGGATATTTTGTCCCAGAAACCTGGAGCATAATACAAAGGGAGGTAACAAGCAGATGTCATGACACACGTAAGGCGGCGTAAAAGTTGTTTGTATCAGTCTATAAATATCGGGATGCCTCAGTTAACCCTTTGTTTGGCCTTGGGGACAGCAGAAAGTCCTGCTACTGACTGAGCCATTCCTTACCACTGGATACACATGTATTCGTGTACCTGTGACCACGGAGCCGGGGCGCTAGGACTGTGTTTTGAAGGCAATAAACCTGGCCGAGTGCCTGTGTCACTGAACAGTGCCGGTGGTCCTTCTTTCTGAAGGAAGATAGCAGCAGCACACACAGCAAATACATGGCCCGTTACTCCCTGCCAATAGGGTACTGAGAATCAAGGCTACTCAGGTCAATCTCTATCTGGCAGGAACGCTTTGGTTCACAAGCCATGCCTCAGTTTCCCCATCTGCAAGCTGAGGATAATGATACCTAACCCCCACCCCAGCTCCAGGGGGTTTATTAGATTCAATTAATGTCAGTTTGTAATGAGATCTCAGATCCTTGCTTAGACTGTAAGCTTGGGAGTGGGGGCAGGGACTCTCTCTTTGGTTGTTTGTACAGCAGCTAGCACAATGTGGACCTGGTCTGTGCCTAGAGCTACTAGAACCTACCACAATACAAATAAATAATCCTCCTTAGGCAAATGCCTCTGCTATATTAACAGTACCTAGCCTTATACAGCCATTTTCCTCAGCAGATCACAGAGGAGGTCAGAAACATTATCCCCATTTTACAGAGGGGTAAACTGAGGCACAAGGCTGTGACATAACTTGCCCAAACAAGCCTGGGGCCAGGCTAGAAATAGAACCAGATCTCCTGAGCCCTACTCCAGTGCTCCATCTACTAGGCCATGTTGCCCACCCTATGTGACTAACCACAACTCGTGCGAGTGGAGCCTCGCTTATTTCCCCCCACAAAACATTTGAAGCAAAAAACAGTGACTGTGTCTGTGTGCGAAAGGTGATCAGGGATTTCCTTTCCTCAGGCGACTGGGAATCACATCTCAAATGACATCTCAGAGAGCCAAAACTGGGCCCAGCCCTGGGAGAATGTCAGAGACAGCCCCCACCACAATGCAGCCTGCCCTCCCAGCTCAGAAACCATGACAGGACGTCCGGGTTCAAAGTCCTCTCAGAGCACATGAGCACAGCCAAGGTGGGCCGTTCCTGCCTCCCTATACTTTGGCAACACTTGTTTAGCTTGTCCTGGTCTGGGGGACAAAGCCCCTTGCTGGCTTGTGTCTCTCCACTTCACGGAAAGGGTTATATTAAAATTAAATAAAACCCAGGTGCTGAAATTTTACACTGAATAATCCTGACGTTTCTCATCCATAGTGACCAGTGTTGCTTTCCCCCCTTGTCACGGAAACGTGCCTTTTTTAGGAGACTGCACTGCGGCCGGCTATGAGCCTGAGCACGAAGGCTCACGCTAGCTGGGCTAGGGCCAGTGCACTCAGAATAGCAGCACGGGCCTCACAGCTTGGGTAGAGACTCACACTAGCCACCGTGGCTCAGACACAGGGCGGTGGGTAGCCTGGACAGCCTGAGCCATGACAACCTGCTGCTATTTGCAGTGTGCTTGCTCGAGCCGAATCGGTGTGCGTCTGTCTACACGGGCAGCGACGCTTGGCACCAGCTGCCACATAGACATAGCCACACGGGCCTGGACTGCTTGATCCTGTCCATCTAAGGGTAGGTCTGCACTGCAGTCACTAGCTCGGGTAGGAGAGCAGGTTCACTGTGGCTAGCAGCCCGGGTAATTACCCAGGGCTCTGAGAAGGGAGGTGGATTGTACAGCCCGCGCTGATGCCCACATGCTGCCCATGCGCCAATGGCTTCACTGCTACCCGTACCCAAGCCTTAGGAACCCTACTCCAATCCTACCTTGGGGATCCCTGCCCTTTGGCCCCCTCGCCCTGCCCCTGGCTGCCCTACACCTTGGAGCCCTAATCCTAGACCTGGGAGCCCCACCCGTTCATAGAATCATGGAATGGTAGAAGATTAATGTTAGAAGAGTCCTCAGGAGGTATCTAGTCCAACCCCCTGCTCAAAGCAGGACCAATCCCCAACTAAATCATCCCAGCCAGGGCTTTGTCAAGCCTGACCTTAAAAACCTCTAAGGAAGGAGATTCCACCACCTCCCTAGGAAACCCATTCCAGTGCTTCACCACCCTCCTAGTGAAAATGTTTTTCCTAATATCCAACCTAGACCTCCCCCACTGCAACTTGAGACCATTGCTCCTTGTTCTGTCATCTGCTACCACAGAGAACAGTCTAGATCCATCCTCTTTGGAACCCCCCTTCAGGTAGTTGAAAGCAGCTATCAAATCCCTCCTCACTCTTCTCTTCTGCTGACTAAATAAGCCCAGTTCCCTCAGTCTCTCCTTGTAAATGATGTGCCCCAGCCCCCTAATCATTTTCGTTGCCCTTCACTGAACTCTCTTCAATTTGTCCACATTCTTTCTGTAGTGGGGGGACCAAAACTGGATGCAGTACTTCAGATGTGGCCTCACCAGTGCCGAATAGAGGGGAACAATCACTTCCCTTGATCTGCTGGCAATGCTCCTACTAATGCAGCCCAATATGCTGTTAGCCTTCCTGGTAACAAGGGCGCACTGCTGACTCATATCTAGCTTCTCACCCACTGTAATCCCCAGGTCCTTTTCTGCAGAACGGCTGCCTAGCCAGTTGGTACCTTAACCCTACCCTGGGGAGCCCTACCCTAGCCGGGACAGCCCTAACTTTTGGAACTTTAGCCTTAGCTCGGGAAGATTCAAGCTTGCTCAGGTATGTACATAAACTACAATCCCGCCTCCTGATGGCAGAGTAGAGATACCCCTTATCAGGATTTGTCCTTAAGGGCTTGGGCTTCACACCAACGGAAGGTCTTGATCCTGCTAATGTGGCTGTTGGGTGTCGCTGCTTCCTCTCATGAGGAATCCTGAGAAGCGCTGGGCAAAAAAACAGATTGTGGATGTAACACACTCCACTCGCTGTAGTCGGTGTTTGTAGGTCAATCACACTCAGTATTTTCTTTATGACCAACTCACTCACCCATATGGAGATCATCAGAATGGAGTCTGGTTCTGATTTTCTGGCTCAGGCCAGGAAGCAATATATTGGGTTTGATTCCTACTGACCCCAGTCCAGCAGAAGTTTCTTCTTAGGGTGTTAACATTTAAGAATTCAAACTTGTCCGTTAGCCCAGTCCTAATAGTTTCCCATAGAGATTCCCTATGGTATACTCATTTTCACTTATAGCTAATAAATATCCACCCCTATTTTTATGGCAAACTCTGGGCAGTAGAGAAATGCCTGGGATATGTTAAAATAATTTAATCCAAGTTATGTTTCATGTTTCTCTTTCCTTTAGAATGTGTGGGACAAAACCTTCATTACAACTTTTTCCTACTTCATACAAGTTTAAATAACTTTTCCTTCTTCCATTTATTTTTCATGCCCACATTACCTTTGTATAGTAACTCCCTCACTGGGATTTAAACCCACAACTTTCAGCACTGCATGAGTTCATGAAACAATTTATTTAGATAGCAGTAGTAGGTTATTATCTGCCAGTGAACCAGTAACTGGAAGGGGTTGTGATAAGCACACTTTGCAAGTCTATTACATCTGTCTGTCCAGGTTCCAACCTGATCCAGAACCACACTCCCACCCTGCTCCAACAAAACCTGTATTGGTATTCTGGGCTTGAACGGAAGCAGCAGGTTCCAGAACTCTGCCCGCCCCTCCCAAAAAAGCAAGCATAGCTGAAAGGTATTTACAGCCCAGTTCTGCAGAGCTGAGAAGTTGGATATGAATTGAACCCACAGACATTCTTCATTGGTTAAAATGTCCCTCAGTGGACTGCCTGAAGAAACAGTATAACAGCCACAGAGGCTGGTATAATACCGAATTTCTGCATCAGCCAGGCAGAATAGGAGTTTTCTGGCATTAGTGGCTTTATTGCAAAGATTATGGAGAGACAACCAGCTTGAAAGCATATTGAAAAAAAAACCCACAGTTTTAAATCCATATTCAAGTCCATTCTCCTCACAACCACATTTGGCCCCTCTAATCTGGTTTATAACATGCTTTTACCAGGCAGTGTGGATAGGGACAAAATTAGTTTTCAAAACCCTGGGGCCCAATTCCAATCTCAATTTCATGTCTGTCAGGAACCCAATTCAACCAATGAAGAGGCACAAAGCACAGACACCTGTGGAACTCATTGCCAGGGGATGGTGTGAAGGCCAAAGGTATTAATGGGTTCAAAAACGAATAAGATAAGCTATTAGCCAGGATGGTCAGGGATGCAACCCCATACTCTGAGTGTGCCTAAACCTCTAACTGCCAGAGGCTGGGACTGGATGACAGGTAATGGATCACTTGAAATCACCCTGTTTTGTTCATTCCCTCTGAAGCATCTGTCACTAGCCACTATCAGAGACAGAATACTGGGCTAGATGGACCACTGGTCTGATCCAATGTGGCCGGTTTTATGTTGTTATGATGCAAACCCAATGTAAGTGTGATCAGAATCAGGCCTACTGATATTACTGGAGTCACTCCTAACTTTTATCTGTTTGAGGCCACCAGAACCAGGCTCCATGTCCTAGGTTAAAGGCCAAACAAACTGTGACTTTACTGGAATTGCAACAGGGATCAGTTTGGCCCCATATTCCTGCTCAAGGCGGAACATGACTGTAAATGTAACCCTCCTGCCAGATATTGTAGGCAGCAATAAGGGATGGGTTCAGATACGCATGGGTTCCTCTTAAAACTAACCAACACCAACACCAGCTCAAGCCATCACTGAGTAACTGGGAAAAATAACTACTTTCCCTGGGTGCCTTTAACAGATAATATCTCCTCTCTCAGAAAGGAAATTTCATTAAGGGAAAATGGAACACAACATTTGTTGGGGGAAAAATAGCAAAGTTAATCAACAATATATATGAATAATAATTAAAATACCCAGCCCTCCAGTATCTTTGGCAGTAGTCCTTTGCCTCAGTTTCCCCACCTGTTCCTGTAAATGCTGGATGAACCAATGTCTCATTTAATACATCACTTTCCCCCTTTGCCCTCCCCCTCTACTGTACTTCACTCACAGTTTGTTGTCAGTGGTTAGCAAAGTCCCAGAGTCCAGGAGCACAGTCAGATAAGTCCATCTTCAGCTCTTAGGGGAAATGCTGACAGGTCCAGAGCAAAGTTTCATCACATATGGTGAGCTAAGCATTGTTAATGCTGGATAGGAGAGCCCTCCCTGGAGTTCACTCTGCTCTATTGATGTCCTCCATTTCTTTGGTGAAAAACCACCTGGCAACCACTTCCTCACAAAGCTCTCAATGAAGAAAAATTAACATTATATAGGACCCCCAAGCAATAGCCCTGCCACCAGAAAAACATTCACTACTTAAAACACAAAATGTCCTATTTCTAGCTTGTGGCCAAGCACCACTACCTAGTAGTTAAAGACAAATATTTTGGTTATAGTGACTCCTCACTCAGGGCCTATTTGACATAATTCTGTTACCCTTTTGTCACCCTATCAGGATAAGAACATTTCACTACCCTGACACCCAAAACGTAAATGAATTTTAACCAAAATGACCAAAATGTTTACACTGGGATAGTAGGCAACACACATGCAAATAACACCTGGCTCATTTTGTCTCTTTCTCTGGTTCAACAGTAGATGGCAGCAGAGAGCTCCTTCTCGCTAGAGCATTGGCTCCCAAACTGGGGGGTGCGCCTCCCAGGGGGTGTGTGAAGAAATTCCAGGGGGAGCGAGGCTGCCCAGCCTTGAGCTCCCAGCTGGGAAGGCTAGCCTCCAGCCCCTTCCTTCCTGTCACCCCCTCCTCTGTAGCCATGCTGCCACACTGGCAGCTTGGCTTGCGCCCGCAGACCTCCCAGCCTTTCCAATAAGCCAGTCCTGCCACTCTGAGTGGCCTGGTAAGGGAGCAGGGGGAGGAGGGGTTGGATAAGGGGCAGAAGGTCCCCCTGGGCAGTCAGGGGACAGGGAGCAATTGGATGGGGCAGAGGTTCTGGTGTGGGAGGACAGTCAGGAGATAGGGAGCAAGGGGGTTGGATAGGCATGGGAGTCAGGGGGTGGGGAGGTGGATAGGGGTTGGGGCAGTCAGGAGACAGGGAACGGGGGTGTTGGATGGGGGTGGTTCCCAGGAGGGGTGTGAGGGGACAAGGATGGCGGGCTGCTGAACGGGCGGAGGTTCTGGGGGGGGTCAGAGAAAGGGAGAAGGAGGGGTTGATAGGCGTGGAGTCGGGGGTGGGGTTGTGGATAGGCGTCGGGCAGGTCAGGAGATAGGGAGCAAGGGGGGTTGGATAGGTGTGGGAGTGGTTGATGGGGGTGGGGTCCCAGGAGGGGGTGGTCAGGGGACAAGGATCTCTGGGCTTGGATGGGGCAGAAGTTCTGGGGGACGGTCAGGAGATAGGGAGCAAGGGGGGTTGGATAGGTGTGGGAGTCGGGGGTGGGGGTGTGGATAGGGGTCAGGGCAATAAGGAGACAGGGAGCAGGGAGATGGGGTGGGGGTGGGTGGGGGCATGAGGGTTTCTCGAAAATTAAAAAGGGGGCGTGATGCCAAAAAGTTTGGGAGCCACTGCTCTAGACCTTCAGACCTCAGGGCTTCCATAAAGGCTATGCAGCCTGGTGCTATCCAGGCGGATTAGCCAAACTTCGTAGATCAGGTTAGCCGGGGCTGTGCTTACATGGTATTAAACCTGGAGCATCGTTGTGCGGCTACTGTAGGCCAGGAGCTAAATGTTGCATCTGCTCACACTGTGTAAGACACATATCGGGGGGTCCCCATCAGCACAGTCTGGGGCAGGTCTTTATACCTGAGTAAGAAAAGGAGAGCTGAGCTCTGTTGGTTTAGGGCTTTGTTGGGTACCGTAGAGTCCAGTCTTGTGTGAGTTACATGACCTTGTCTTCCCACTGTCTTCAATGGGAGGCCAGAGTGCTCAGCGCCTGTCAGGGTCAGATCTGTAATGTTCTGCATCTGGTTGCAGCTCACTGCTTCGGAGATGTGAGCGAGCGCGGAAGAGTTAATTAGCCCAGAGCCAGGTGTACTCTTTGCTGCAAACCCCCGAACCACAGAAATTCACCTGCTCTGCTGTTTTGTTACCAGCCGGGGAAGTCCGCAAGCAGGTTTACTGAGGTTTGCAATGCCCTGGGATGAACACAGGGAGCAAGCAGTTGCCTAGAGCCTTCCCCTCTTGCTCACTCATGGAGGGGCCAGCTCCAGGTTTGGGCTGAGGAGCTGAGATACTCTTACCAGATAACGTGGCCCATGGTGCTAAACCCCAAGAAGGAGGCAGGGTGAAGATGGAGTCATGGCCCCACCTCTGCAAGCACACCTGCCAATGGGCTGTCGTCAGTGCAGAGGAGAGAACAGGCTGCATTTTTTCAAAGGGCAGTAGAGCAGCTGGTCCAGAGGGGCCTCAGGAGTGATATGACCCATGCCAGCCAGAACCCCTCCTGCTGCGGCATTGCTTCTGTTCCCCTATAGATCGTGGTGCGAGACTGAAAACCAGAGCCCAGATCCGTGTGTTTGCATGGAGCCCTCACACACCAACACCAAGGAGCTTCTCGCAGTGCACTGTACATCCTCGTGAAACAACCTCATGGCCCGATTGGCCACACTCTGGCAGCTTGACCATGTGGCCTGCCTCGTGAGCTGCAGCAGGGGGTAGCCCGAAACTTCCACGTGTCTCAGGACTGAGCCAGCATTGTCCAAAGAGTACAAAGGGAAGGGGAGGGGGCATGAAACTCTACAAACTCTGGAGCTGGTCTCCAAAGAGCCCATGTTCTTGGCAGCTGCTGGGCCCACCAAAGTTTCTCCTCAACCGACTATGTTGCTCTCCAGAAGGTCAGGCTTCCAGCTCACATGGGAGCCTACCAAGGCCAGCACGGGGCTGGATTTACGTCTCTTCAAGGGCCTAGTAAAGCCTTCCCTCCCTGGAGAGGTGGCCACTTGGATCATTCCCGTCCTTAATTGTTGATGATATATGAGCGCACATTGCAAGCTCTTGTTATTCTTGGCCATGGCAAGAGGGAGACCTTTCCAGCAATGTGTCAGGCTCTCCTCACAGAGCTGCAAGGAGGTAAGGCTTGGGCCCTTTTCAAGAGGTAGAATGATATTTCAGGGCTGGATGCCATGTAGGAATCAATAGTGCGTGACTCCTGTTGGCATTGGCGGGTGGCTGCTGACACCTCACATTTTGGAGTGGCTCCTCCTTTTGGTTCTAAAGTTACAAGGACAGATACTGGCCTCTGCTTTTTCCCCCCAGGCACTCAGGGACTTAAATTATGGCTGTAAATGATGACGTGCAGAACTGTAAATCCCTCCCCAGTTTTGACCCTACGAAGATGGAAGCTTCACAAAATGAAAACATGACCCCTATTCTGCTATGACATCCTTATCCCAGTCCAGCAAGCCCCTACCCTCTCTTATCCAAATCCCTCTGGAAAACTGCTTTTCACAGTAATGACCATAGACTGGGATTTGATAGCAACAGTATTAAAAACACAAACGAACAGAGTATCATCTGCCTTTCCCGATGTGTCCTGTATCACCAGTGTTTGTATCGGGAGACTATAAGGACTAGGGAATTTGAGGGCCTATCTTACACTGGAAGAGCCTGGGTTTTTAGTCTAGCAAAAAGAAGACTGAAAGGGGACACGATAACTCTCTATAAATACATTGGGGGTTAAACACCAGGAGGGTGAAGCACTATTTAAGCTAAAGGACAATGCTGGCACAAGAGCAAATCAATATACGTTGGCCATGAACAAATTCAGGCTGGAAATTAGAAGCTGTTCTGGAACAGCCTCCCAATAGGTGTTGTGGGGGCAACCCACTTAATTACTTTTTAAAAAGAGCTGGACAAATTCTAATGTGATTTTGTGATGCGGGAGGGGAATGGGGGGAGCAGGGCTCAGCAGCCCGGGGGCTCACTTCTGGTTTAGGTCTTGTGTTCCTAAATGCTCAGGCTTCAGGGTTACAGTCACTACCTCCAGAGGTCAGGAAGAGATTTCCCTCCCCATCCCCAGGGGAGGTTTTTAAAAAAAATCTTCTTTCTCTGAAGCATCCAAGATGGCCACAGCTGGAGATGGGACATTGCATAGGGTGAGCCGAGCTTCAAGACGGCACTGAGCATTCTTTGTCCCTCCCAGGTACTTGGCTGGCTGGTTCTTGCTCACATGCTCAGAGTCTAACTGGTCATCGTGCACAGGGTTGGGAAGAGATTTCCCCCCAGGTCAGAATGGGAGATATCTGGGGAGGGGGCTGCCTTCCCCTGCAGCGTGTGGGTGTGGATCACTTGCCAGGATCATCTGAGTACAGCTTAATCATTTCTCTGCCATTGCCAAGGTCTTGGGGCATCGGTGCCCCTCAGTCCTTCCTGTTCTCTGCCTGCAACACATCCCAGTCCGGTCTCCTGCAGGCTGTAATACTGTGGTCTAATTCCGGTTGTTGGGTTTAGTGAACACGTGCTGGGTGGGATTGTTCACCTGTGCTATAGCGGAGGTCAGACTGAATTGTCTGGTGGTCCCTTCTGGCCTTAAAATCTAAGCGCATTTAGATACACCGATTAATTCTGCCCCTGGAAAGCATGAACACCGCGCCTTTCAGACCAATTATTTTAAACCAGCCGAGTGAAACATGTTGAAGTGGCCGCCCTGGCGAGTGAATTGCCCCCACCAACGGAACAGAGACGGCACGGACAAGCACAGTGTGTGTTTCCTCCACACCATGACCTTCAGCCAGTCCCTCATTGGAGATTGTTGTAGCTGTGTATTGTCCTAATATCTGAGCTGGCTGTCCTTGAGCTAGCATGCTAAAAATAACAGTGTGGCTGCGGAGGCAGGTTGGACTAGTTGCTCAAGTGCAGTTGCACCTGAGATCCTAGATACACACTCACGCAGTTAGCCCCAGCCCCTGTCCGTTCCGCCACAGCCACACTGCTCGTTTAGCAGGCTAGCTCAAGTAACGCTAGCTCGTGTCCATGTCCCTCAGCTGGGAATTATGCCTCCCTGCTGCAATAGCCTTAAGGGAAATCCTGGCCCATGGGAGTTTTGCCATTGACTGGAACAGAGCCAGGATTTCACCCTCAGGGTATGTCTACACAGCACACTAAGCCCAGGGTCTGACTCAGGTTTGAGCCCAAGCCATAGGCGCCAACTTCTGCTCCCGCTGGTGAGTACTGACCCCACTCTGTCCCCGGCCCTGCCCCGACTTCACCCCTGCCTCGCCTCCATTCCAACCCCTTCCCCAGCTGTCTGGTGGCAGCTGGGCAGGAAATGTTAGGAGGTAGGTGGAGAAGCGGGGACATGACGTGCTCAAGGGAGGAGGAAGAAGAGGTGAGGCAGGGGGGAGGGAAGCTTGGCTGACGGTGGGTGCAAAGTACCCTCTAATTTTTCCCTGCGGGTGCTCAAGCCCCAGAGCACCCACAGAGTCAGTGCCTATGGCCCAAGCCCGCCTTCTGTCCACACACGAATCAGTCTGACTCAGGTCAACCCTCAGGACCCAGGTGCTTGGGGGTTGGGTTGGAGCCAAAGTCCTGCTGTGACTTAGGTCCAAGGCCTGTCATTTTGCAGTGTGGACACAGCTCATGCTGCAGACCCAAATCAGAAGGTCGGTGTACTGCAGTATGGACACACTAGCACAGCAACTGTAAACCCCGGTTTCCAATGCAATGTGGATGCTCAAGAATGTGCTTGGAAATACCGAGTCTGCAAGCCTGGGTCCCACAGGCCCAGGCTTAGCATGCAGGGTAGACACCCCCTCGGTCTCATGTGAAGGCTCCCACACAGTCAACTGCCTGCTGCTCCTGCCCCACAGTCCATGCTCTAGTGCTCTGTGTATCTGCATAGGAGCGAAGGCATGAGACAGCTCGGTAAAGATTATTCCCAGGTTAGGTTTCTCCATACACAGGGAGCTGCTGCATCCCTTTGGCCTGAATGACTTTGCTCTGCCAGTTGGGGTGAAACTAGGAAGAACGAAATCAAAGCCTCCAGGCCTCATCCACAATGCAGAGTAGTCATGTTAGCAGCTTGAGTGGTAGCGGCACTCGGAATGCAGCTAGGGTGACCAGATGTCCCGATTTTATAGGGACAGCCCCGATTTTTGGGTCTTTTTCTGATATAGCCTCCTATTATCCCCCACCCCTTCCTGATTTTTCACACTTGCTTTCTGGTCATCCTAAATGCAGCCTTCCTGACAGTCCAACTGAGTCATGTGTAAACCACCAGCACTTTCAAATGAGAGATTTTGGTTGTCTATGGGAGGGCAGATAGGGCAGCCATGCTCCTTAGAAATTAAAAGGGATAGTATAGAAAAACACAATCATGCCACTTATCTCTCTCTCCCCCTACAATTCCTCTATATGGTCACCCGTTGCCACTGTATCTGAGCTACAGATCCCACAAAGTACCGTCCAGGTACTGCCAAGCTGGAGGATCAGGTCACTGAGTCCTGCCCTCCACCAACAATAGCCATTGTACGAGCTATACCAAATAATTGATTCCCACAAAGCTTGAGAACCACGATGGCAAAGTGCAAAAAGTGAGGGCTGAAGCGCTCTCTAAATGATTCAGGCACTTGGACTTTTCTGTGAAAGCGCCTGCAAGAAAGAGCAGAGTTCCTCATTCTGCAGTATGTTCTGCAATTACAATCCCAGCAGCAAGATCCAGGTACTAAACATGAAAAGGATGGTGGGAGATGTCCCCCCGCGTCACACTCTGCGTCCCTGCCCCATCCAGGGAGTGAGTAAGCAGGCTCAAGCGATGATAGAAATATTTCCTCCCAGAAAGGAAGAGCTTATCAAAGCTGAAATTTTGGCAGGTTGCAGAATGCTCAGTAATGGTCTTGAGAAAGTTAGCAAAGGTTATTGTTTATACATGTATTTTTTTGGCCTTGTTAAATGGGGTTTACCTACCAGCATTTACAAGTTGCAGAGAAATAATCGCAAAGTGAAACAAAGAAGAAGCAGTGAGTAACCTGCCTTTATACAAATGGTTCCTCAATGGGCATTGATCTTAGTGAGTGCTTAGAGCTGTGTTTCCAATGGGGTTTCCAAATGCTAGGTGCAAGCATGGCTCTGTGTATTATGTGACCCTCCTTCAGTGCCTGCTCCAGAGGGAGTATGAGTCCGTTACAGCTGCTAGCTAGAAAAACTGTCTGTGGGTTCACTTGCCAATAATGGTTGTTATGAAAGTGGGAGCTAGCCTGGATTTAGAGTTGTGTTGGATGTTAGATGCTCAGAATTAGAGCTGGGTGAATAATGTATTGTCATTTCCATGGCAATTCCGAAAGAGAAAAGAAAAAAATGTTTCATGCCAAACCAAAAACAATGTTTGGCATTTTCAATTTTTTTAAAAAAAAAAATCATTTCAGATCACACAAGGCGTTTAGCTTCAGCAAAATCAAGATATTTAATTTAGATTTTGGCCCTTTTAAAATGTGTTTGGTCTTTTAAAAATAAAAATTAAAGGACAATTTGGGATAAAAAGTAGTTTGAAGCTGACAGATCAACACATATCTTTTTGAAATGGTCAAAAGAAAACATTTGGATTTTTTAAAGGTTTTTTTCACAAACAATTAGGCAAAACTGACAAAAATTTGCAAAACATTTCAGTGTTGCCAAATATGCATTTTTCACAGAAAAAAAGTTTAGTGTAAAATGTTTTGCCCAGCTCTGTTTAGGATAAACTTCCTCTGGCTAGGGCAGGTATATAATCCACTATTCAGTGTGTGGCACGTGTTCTTCTCTGTACCTAAGCTGGAAAGCTATGAATCTGCTCCAGCTGGACTCCTTTCAGTCATGCTTTTAGCTCTGGAAGTTCAAAGTCCTTGGTGATTCCACACACACTGATAGCCACAGACCCATGTGCCCTTTTTCTAGGTCACAAGTATGGAGGGTCTCATCCCTCTCTGTTTTCATTCCATTGTTAAACATGGCATAAAACTGACCTCGTGGGTTCTAACTAGTAAAAGGGGAAGTTCTGAAGGTTTGAAAAACTTTTGGCACTGGCATGGGTTGTGCATGTGAACCGCCGGCTAGCGGAGGCATGCCCCAGCCCCACCCCTTCTCCCTGAAGCCCCACCCCTTTCATGCTCCCCCGGCTGGAGCCCAGAGCCCCCCCACTGCAACTGCCAGTCGCCCCCCCAGGCTAGCGCCCCCAGCCCAAGAGCACCGGGAGGGGCACCGCGGTCCCAGCTCCCCCCCTAGCCCCGGAGTGCTGGGAGGGTGGGAGGCGTGGCTGCAGCTCCTGGAGCCGGGCTGAAGAGCGGAAACAGGGGATCTATGGATGGAGCATGGGTGGGGTCATGCCTGGCTGTTTGGGAGACCCAGCATCCTCCAACCTATGGTACCCACCGTCCATAGGTACAGGTAAGAACCCTGAAAAATTGGATCCTGCTTATCTAATTGGGTCTGTACGATTATGCTCTCTCATTACATTCCCAGTATTTTCAGCATCCAGTCAGGCCAGGAACACCCAAGCGAAGAGATTTTTTTTTGCAAAATTTTGGCACATTTGCTTACAATCCTGGGCTGAATTGGGAACCATGGAGGTACCATGAAAACAAAGAGAGGGAAAAGGTTATCCAAACTTTTTAAACCTCAAATAAGATTCAGTTTGGGTTTACTTCAAGTTACATGCAAAGGTCTGGCAGAAGGATGATTCTTATTTTATTACAATAAAACTTGGCACTTTTATAGTAATTCTTGTCTGTAGGTGTCAGATTGGTTCACAAAATTGGACAGGAAACAGTATTGTTATTCTCAATTTTGCAGGTGGGTAACTGGTGGCATAAAGAGGGGAGGTGACCTTCCCAATGTGTCATACTTAGCTCTGGCACTACAGAAATGATAAATGATTATTTCATACAGTGCATTATTAGCCCGTGAAACTCACTGCCACAAGATATATGGAGGCCAAGAGCTTTGGAGGATTCAAAAAGGGATTGAACATTTATATAGAGAACAAGACTATCCAGACTTACATTGTAAATGCTGAAAGTAATTAATAAAAGTAATAGAAATGATATAAATCATCATGCTTCAGGGCAGAAGACATCTAGCTAATGGGAGTCAGGAAGAAACGTTCCCCATAGGGAGGTTATTCTATCACTGCCTACTACAGGATTCTTACATGTTCCTCTGAAACATCTAGATTTGGCCACCATCAGAGAAGGAATACTAGACTAGATGGACCTCATCTCTGATCCAGTCTGACTATTCCTATGTTCCTAATAAATAACTAAATACAAATTATTGCTCTCAAGAGAGCTGGTCAGACAATTATTTTTTCTTTATGAAAACTTCAGATAAAAATGGCATTTTTTAATTTTTGTCACAATTTAAAAAACATATATTTGGGAGATTTTGTCAAAAAAACAAAATCTGGAATTTTTCCATTTGAAACCAAAATATTTGGGTTTTTCAATGAGCACCCCAAAACTTTTGAGAAAAGCTGACTTTTTGCACAAAAATGTTCATTTTGTTTTAAAAAGGCATTTTTTGTCAAAAAATTATTTTGATGCTAAATTTCTGACCTGCTCTGATCCTTACTCTTGCATCCTGGACTGACTAGGTCTTGTTGAACCATTCCTTATAGGTGGTTCTTTGGTCTAAGCCTTGGCCATCTTCAGGGACAGCTTATTTTCTCAGTTTATCCCATTTTCTAATTGTTCTTAAACTGTAGTTATATTTTACTGATTTTTATCCTACACTTCCCTGCTGCATGAGAACATAAGAACGGCTATACTGGGTCAGAGCAAAGGTCCATCTGGCCCAGTGTCCTGTCTGCCAACAGTGGTCAATGCCAGGTGCCCCAGAGGGAATGAACAGAACAGGCAATCACCAAGAGATCCATCCCCTGCCGCCCACTCCCACCCTCTGGCAAAAAGAGGCGAGGGACACCATCCTTCCCCATCTTGGCTAATCTAGTTCTTTTTTGAACCCTGTTATAGTCTTGACCTTGACAACATCCTCTGGCAAAGGGTTCCACAGACTGAAGTCCTTTGCTTCTTGTTCTATCACCAATGATTGATGAGAGTGACACCTGCCTTATTATAACTTCCGTCCATGTACGTGTCTGTAAACAGTTTCACATAGAGTTGGTCGGAAAATGCCAATTAATTCTGGTGAGAAATTTCAAACGGGGCTTTTAATTTATTTTTTTTTCAATGCAAGTCTTTTGTTCTTTCAATAAAAGGTTTCAGGGTTTTGGTTTGTTGGCGTCTCAATGATCATTTTTGATGAAAATTAAATTTTAAAATTAAAACTGTTTTTCATTGAGAAATATTGTGGATGACTCTTTGGACCCCCTCTAGCTGCATGTCTCTTGTTATGAACAATTGACTATTATGGTTTGTAATTACATATTGCAGTAGCAACTAGAGGCCTCAATCATGAATCAAGGCCCCATTGTGTTAGATAGTGTACAAAAGAGTACTCATCTCATGCCCTTTATTTCCATATTGAACGCACCCATCTGTCTTGCAAGACTTTCCAGTTCCCTTCTGAAGCCACCAAAGAGCCTTCAAATAGGAACAACCTCCACGTCCCACCTAGATGAACATTGAATCAGAAAATCCATCTGCAGAGAGAGTAAGCATTGAGGTGAGCATGACATTCAGTTCTGAAAGAGAGAAACTGGTTTCTCCCTTAGGTTACCTGATGTCTGCCATTCCTGCGGATAAATGCATTCACTAGAATACTCAGGCAAAGTGAAGGCAAACACGAAGTTAACTTTTTTTACCCTATTCAAGTGAATAGTCACTGAAGAGCAAGTGGTGGGTTCTCCATCTCTTGTAGTCTTCAAATCAAGACTGGACATCATTCTGACAAATACAGTTCAGCCAAACGAGTTATTTGGGCTCAGTACAGGAGCAGCTGGATGAAATTCTATGGCCCATATTAGGCAGCTGCTCTAATGGTCTGTTCTGGCCTCAAAAAGATCCATGAATCTAAGTTTATCTCAACTTTTGGGGACTTCAGAATTGGACTGGAAATTGCATAAGTTCAGTATTTTCTGGGAGATTTTTCAATATTTCCTGTTTCTGCTT
Organism: Chelonoidis abingdonii; assembly: GCF_003597395.2. Lineage (NCBI taxonomy): Eukaryota > Metazoa > Chordata > Testudines > Testudinidae > Chelonoidis > Chelonoidis abingdonii. The sequence continues at coordinate 143,785,080 of NC_133773.1, read as the reverse complement.
TCTTACCAGAAATTCCACAAAACCATGGTATTCTGCCACTTTCATTCTGGTCCCAGGCAAAACCAAGAAGCAGCAGAAAAAAAACAGAAAACATATCTCAATTTTTCAGAACTCCATCAAAAGTTCCAGGTTCATGATTTTGATGAAAATCCACGTCAGTTCTTAGCTTGTCTAGAAATAAACCAAACCCCCCCCTCCACCTCCAAACATTCTGGGAAAGTTTGGCTCTGGATCAGATTTTTAAATTCAACCTGATTCTCCAGTCTACAGCAAAATCCTACATCTGGATGCCAGGGAGCTTTGGCAGAGTTTGGATCCAGAACCAAATCTGAACTATGCAGCTGAAACCACATGCTAATTTGGTCAGCCTAATTGATTGGGGGCCCTGCACCTCCCTTGAGATCTTTCAGATAAACAGATCCCAAAAGTCACTCAGCCAGCTGAATAATGATTTTAGAATCAGAGAAATTAGTCTGTCATTTATTTTTATTTTCACACTCACACCTTTGGAATATTTAGAAATAAATCTACTGCTTTAATGATTCGTGTGCAGCCTTTTTCATCATGTCCTGCCACGCTATGCCCTTGGCAATGCAGTACCACCATCCTCTCTCCCATAAGCATAAGTGCATGGGTCTTTTCCATCTCCGATTTCTATGAAGTCTCTAGTTAGCCAGGATATGGAAGACAGGAAGGCTCTATTAGAAGGAAATATTTCATCCTATACAAAGGAGACGGTAAGAAAAACAAAACCCATTTACCTTATTAAATAAAAGCGTAATTAGCTGGAAGGAAACGTGAAAGGTGTTAAGAACAAAAAAAAGAAACCCTATTTCCTGAAGTTGGCAAGACCACCAATGGTCACCAAAGTGGAGCGAATTTATGGCAGAGTGGGAGAGAGCCTGCTTGGAGATACTTTAATGGTAATTTTTAGGAAGAATTTACAAGCATACTCTGCTACTGAGTGGAAAAATACATTGGCCACAAAGAAATTGCTGTTTGCCAAGTCTAATGATTCATTTCTGAGTCATAAATAATAGGTCCCTAATGACAAAGGGTATAAGGGAGGTTGTCTCTTGCCAAATATTTATTAGAAAATAGAGCTAAATCATTAGCTGGGAGCTCTTTTACCGGAAAGCTCAAACCACATTGCTCTATGAAAGGTCATAAGCTATTTCCACAAGAATTTAGACAAAACATTATTGCATATTAAATCTTTCATCTTGAGTACAAAAAAAAAAGAGTGGATTGGTTCACCAGAGAACTCCAATTTGTCACAAAGGGATCCCTTGGGATCCGAAAGGGTAAGTAAAGAACACAGGGAGTTACGAAACACCAGCAATAATCACTTCTGACGGAAACTGACATTAATTACCCTCAACCCCTTCACAGATCCTCTTCTTATGGCCCTTTATGCCGAGCTGATCACTTCACAGAAAAACATGAGTCTGTAGCTGTTGACACATTACAACCATCTAGTCTATAATCTTGCGGCCAGTGCAGGTGGCTTATGGTGTTACAGATGCCATCGTGCCTGTAAAATGCACTAAGACTAATGATGCTGTAGTCTTAGAGTGCAGCTTTCAGCCAAGATTCAAAGCACTCTCAAGGCCTTAATTAATTAGGCCCTGATTCAGCAGAGTGCTTCATTCCAATCAATTTCAATGAAACTTAAACATGGGTTTAAAGTGAGCACGTGCTTAAGTGTCTCGTACAATCAGGATCTTTGGTTTAATCAGACCCTTTGAGGAAAGAAAGATTTGCATTCCATGTAAGACATTTTACAGATGGAGACATTAAGGCAATGAGAGAAAACAGCCAAAGCTTCCAAACCGGGGTGCCTAAAGTTAGTCACCTAAAATGCTTGTTAGCATCTGTAGATGCTAAGCTGACTTGAAACTCAAACCACTTTTAGAGGTTGCTAAATAAAGCTCTAGATGCTGATCTTTAAGCAACCACGTTTTAAAATGACTTGCCCAAGGGACACACTGAGTCAGTGGCAGAGCTGGGAATAGGCCCCAGGAGTCCTGATTCTCAGTCACATGCTCATAACATGGGGTATATTCCTGCCTGACCCCATCTCATGACTGGTATATGCCCTGAAGCGTCTGGATGCCCTTTTAATATTATATCCTAGCAAATGCATCTGAAAACCATGTCACTTTCTTTGGAACTGACTAGCAAGGCAATTGAGATGCTGGCCCTGTTCTCCCCATTTACATTAATCAATCCAATGGAGTGAATCCTGATTTACACCAGTGTAAAGTGAAAACAGTTAATTTTGCAAAGTCAGCTTCATTTTTGACTCAATACTGCACGGGCTGTTGGTGAATTTAACTTGAGTGGGAAATTCAAGTAGCAATCTACCCAAAGCCTTCACTGCCAGTGAAAGAGCTAAAAGAAATCACTGTAGGGTGGAGTTTCATATAGTCATGTAATATTTGATGTTTTTCATATAACCCCAGCTCCTGGAGTCACGTGACTATGTGAGAATCCCAACGTTCACTTTTTTTAAGAAAGGTAAGTTTCTAGTTTTTATGGTAGTGGAGAAAAAGCTTGAAAACACGATCCTGAAAGGCTCAGAACCCAGAAGGCAACTAAAAAGAACACAGGAATCTATTAGTTTAAAAATCTCATAGCAAAACCGGATCCTTTGTTTAGGTTTGTACATGTCAGCAGGCAGAACCCATGAGAAAAGAGAAGAGCAAAACTGGTGAAAAATTTTCTGTGAACTTCTGCATCGGCTAGTTCTCTTGTGGTTTCAAGTACTCACCGTTTCGTTTGCGTAATTTTGTGGGGACGTTTTGGGGGAGATCCTGTTTCCAGCTGCACATTTCAAGATTTCACCATCTCTTGTGTTCCAGAAGTCACACCAAAATATCAGAGCAGCTGTCACTTTCAGGCTTGTGTGGAGTAGACATGAAGGATAAGCTCCTTGGGCAGGGACTGACTTTTTGGTCTGTATTTGTACAGAGCCCAACACAACAGGTCCTGGCCCATGACTGGTGCTTGTAGACACTACTGCATCATAATAATAAAATATGAAGATGCTGACATGCATATTTAAAATCTAAAAGATAGTCATGCACATAAACAGACGAAAGCTGGGCAAACTAGATTTTTCTTTTTTTTGAATCTAGTAACTTCTGTTAGTTGCTGGAAGAAAGCCTTGTCCACCTCACCCCCCCTGGTCTGGTGGTCTATAGCAGACTCCCACCACGACATCACCCTTGTTGCTCACACCTCTAAACTTAATCCAGAGTGTCTCAGGTTTTTCTGCAGTTTCATACCGGAGCTCTGAGCAGTCATACTGCTCTCTTACATACAGTGCAACTCCCCCACCTCTTCTGCCCTGCCTGTCCTTTCTGAACAGTTTATATCCATCCATGACAGTACTCCAGTCATGTGAGTTATCTCACCAAGTCTCTGTTATTCCAATCGCATTCTTAACATTATTGATGACAATTTCCTAACTTAAAAATGTGTTCCTTCCAACACAGGGGAATTGTACATCAGGCCTTGTCTTGACAGTAAAGAGGAACTGATCACAGAACTAAAAATGAAGGACAATTTAGGTACAAGTGGTCATGACCTGATCACATTTATAATGTGAAAGCCGAATCAAGTCCAGACCAGTGATATATATACAGAGAGAGGCTAATTTCACAAAGCTGAAAACAATTATGAGCCAAATCAGCTGAGAGGAAGAATTTTATCAGAAAAATGTGAATGATAATTGGGAATTATTTAAGAACCCTTTACTAGATGCCCCAAAAGCCACAATCCTACAATCAAGGAAGAAGGCCATATCGGTTTAAAAAATGACCTGGTTTAGAGGGGAAGCGATGGCAGCTATAAATAATAAAATAATAACGATAATAATAGATAACAAATGAAAGAAAGGGGATATTGGTAGTAATGAATATAAATCAGAAGCTAGGAATTGTAAAAAAATTGATAAGAGAAGCCAAGGGACACAAAGTGAAATCTAGGTGAAGACTGAGAGGGGACATGATAGCAGTTTTCAGGTATCTAAAACGGTGTCATCAGGAGGAGGGAGAAAACTTGTTCACCTTAGCCTCTAATGATAGAACAAGAAGCAATGGGCTTAAACTGCAGCAAGGGAGATTTAGGTTGGACATTAGGAAAAAGTTCCTAACTGTCAGGGTAGTCTAAATACTGGAATAAATTGCCTAGGGAGGTTGTGGAATCTCCATCTCTGGACATATTTAAGAGTAGGTTAGATAAATGTCTATCAGGGATGGTCTAGACAGTAATTGGTCCTGCCATGAGGGCAGAGGACTGGACTCGATGACCTCTCGAGGTCCCTTCCAGTCCTAGAGTCTATGAATCTATGGCCAGCAGAGTGAGGACAATAAGAGGAAGTTTTTAAAGGATATTAGGAACAAAAAGAATCCTGATAATGGCATTAGTTCATTATTAGATGGAAATGGTAGAATTATTAATAATAATGCAGAAAAGGCAGAAGTGTTCAATAAATATTTCTGTTAGGTACTTGGGGAAAAAAACAGATGATGTAGTCTCATCATATGGTGATGATAACATTCTTTCCATTCCACTAGTGTCTCAAGAGGATGTTAACCAGCAGCTACTAAAGTCAGACATTTTGAAATCAGCAGGTCCAGAGATCTTGCCTTCAAGAGCTTTAAAAGAGCTGGCTGAGAAGCTCACTGGGCCCTTAATGCTGATCTTCAATAAGTCTTGAAACACTGGGAAAGTTCAAGAAGACTGGATGAAAGCTAATGTGCTAATATTTAAAAAGGGTAAAGAGGATGACCCGGCTAATAATAGGCTCGTCAGCCTGACATCAATCCTGGGCAAGATAATGGAGCAGCTGATGTGGGACCCTAATTATATCACCCTCCTTTAATTCTTTATTAATAATGCCAATCAACATAAGTATATGGAAAATAGATCCTGTCAGACAAACTGGATATCTTTTTTTTTTTGAGGTTACAAGTTTGGTTGATAAAGGTAATAGTGGCGATGTTATATACTTAGATGTCTGTAAGGCATTGACTTGGTATCACATGATATTTTGATTAAAAACTGGAAAGATATAAAATTAACATGGCCCACGTTAAGTGGAGTAAAAGACGGATAACTGATAGGTCTCAGCATGTATTTATAAATGGGAATCCTACAGTGATAGGCTCAAGTAGCTCAGTCTATTTGGCTTAACAAAGAGAAGGTTGAGGGGTGACTTGATTACAATTTATAAGTACCTACACGGGGAACGAACATATAGTAATGGACTCTTCAGCCTAGAAGGGAAAGGTCTAATATGCTCCAACAGCAAGAAGTCGAAGCTCGACAGATTCTGACAGGAAATAATGGGTACATTTGTAACAGTGAGAATAATTAACCAAGGGAGGTGGCGGATTCTCCATCACTGACAAATGTTCAAATCAAGATTGGATGTTTTTCTAAAAGCTCTGCTCCAGGAATCATTTCACAGTTTCTCTGGCCTGTGTCATGCAGGTCAGACTAGATGATCGCAATGGCCCCTTCTGGCCTTGAGATCTAGGAATTTAGATTGTGAGCTCTTCGGGGCAGAGGCCGTCTCTTACTATGTGTGTGCGCCACATCTAGCAGAATGGGGCCCGATCTCAGCTCTGACTTCTAGGCATTCCTGTAATACAAAGGACAATAATCTCCTAATAAGCTTTGGCGTTTGTGCCTATTTCTAGCTGCCATCCCAATCGTCAAGTGTATTGTTGGGATTTTATGGCTCCCAATGAGTCTGATGCTGGGTAGAATGAAGGGACTTCGATTCGATGCGATGTGATTCAGTTCAATTCAATTCAATTCAGTGAGATTCAATTCAATTCAATTCAACAAGGTTTTCTTTAATATGTACAAAAGGAGAGCCCCTGGTACAAAGATCAGGCAGAGTCCCTCCTGCAAGGAGACCCTCCCCTTGCTATTTTATAGCACATGGCACTTACATAACAAGTTACATAACATGAACCTCTAACCAATAAGAGTTAATCTTTCCATATACAGGTTTGTTTATCACATGCTTATAGTTCTCCATTCCACATGCTGAGCTCAACCCCCTCCCCCTGGCCTTCTCTAGAATGTTCCTAGGGTGGTGAGCCACAGCATGCTTCCCTATGCATGAGCACCCTGCAAACCACATTTTATCCAAAATGAACACAAGCGTACCCTTCAGTATCAAGATGTGAAAATATAGCCCATACTTCTAAAGAACGGGCTGTGTAATCTGCTGGCACCCTCTAGTGGCTCATTTGTAAGAAGGTAACAGCTTACTGCTGCTGACAGTTAATGGAGTTCGTCATGAAGGTCAGGTGGGAAAGATCTGTGCTGAGAGTCCTAAGATCCAGCCCTGCTGCTGACCCAGAATGATTCCACCTCCATTAACTCACAAGCTTCCTCTTTGTTAGATTTACGCTTGGTTTTGTAGGGAGCAGCATGGCCCAGTGGAGAGGCTATGAGTGAGGAGACCTGAGTTCTATCCCTGGCTGTGTTGCTGACCAGCCAGCTGATTTCATGCAAGTCACAGAGTCTCTTCCTACTGCCAGGTTAGAAAAACAGCAGGAGAAGATCCTGTCCACTGAGATGGACTGAAAGAACAGTGGGCTCCAAATCCTCCTGCATTCTGTGTTGTTTCTTTCCTCCAGGCAGAATGGGCTGAGTTGTTTGATGGCTGACCATATTGCAATTACATTTTATGAACTCCGTTTGTACGTGTAACCCACATGCCTCCTGGGTGTGGTGTCTGTCCCATCTAGTGGCACTGAGTCCACTTAGAGAGAGATAAATGAGTTTGCTCTACAGCCTTAATGAAGAGCCAGCTGGCTTTTAGCTCATGGTGTAGAGTCTCATGCACTAAACTCCAGAGGTCCCAGGTTTGATCCTGCCTGCTGACCAATGGGGTTTGTTGGCATTACACACACGTGTGCAAACACACAACGGGTGGCTTTTCCACCTTGAGAGTGTACACACATATGCCCACCTTTTCCACCGTGAGACCCAAGTGCAATCTGCATGGAATATAACGTAGCCGCTGCAGTTGGAAACCACGGGAAACCTTGTAAATCTTACAGGAGCCCTTCCCCATTTACTAAGCTGTTTTTTTCTGGTTAGCACTGATCGCGCTACATGGAGCTGGGGGATCTGCTAGAGGTTTATGAGCGCTCCAAAAGAACAGAATGCAGAGCAGAGCCCTGGCGATGGGTGTTGCTCGCCTTTCTTCTTTGCAAAAGAAAGCGCTTTTCACCCGTTCTGACAAGCTAACTGGTCGGCTCAGCAACAAGGCTGTTTCCTGTGATCAGCACAGCTGGAGCCCAATGCATTTGCCATGGAGTTGCGCAGTATGGAGATGCTAAACTCCTTGTGAACTCTGGGGCTTCGGGCTTTACAGAGTAAAAACCAGAGAGGGCCATAACTCACTGAAAAGGTACAAAGGGGAAGCTGGCTCTCCAGAACATCTGGGGTGTGCACGATGGAAAAATGCTCTGAATGAAGCACATCTCCATCACCTGAGTTTCAGTATGAAATGTCATCCAAATAATTAATAATTATATATCAGCCTTAAGGAGCCATCCATCCATCTACTCTATACAGAACCAGTTAGCTACCTATCTTAATATTTGCCTAGCTAGTCTATAGCGACCTCTCCATCTATCTATACAGTCCCTTTTATCTATCTGTCTGTCTGTCCACACATAAAGTAATGTCACTCAGCACTGAAATTCAGCCTTCACCTGGATGAAAAGCACAAATCACTGCAGAACATGTTGGGACAGAAGAATACCAGATAGTGGTAACAGTAGGGGGAATTTGGGGAGACAGAACGTAATTCTTTAGCAAAGATGTTTTCATTTAAACCAGTCAATCAATACTGTTGTGGAAAGCGAGTACAATTCTGGGCTGGCCAGCCTGAACCCCCAAAGGGCCTTGTCTCTGGATACGCATCCCCAGGCCAGTGGCATGTGGATATGCACAGAGAATACACTTCAGCCCTGGTATTTCAGGCTTGAGATTCTGAGAACAGAACACCAAGTACTGTCAAATGAGTGAGACGAGAGACCAGGACAAGGCAAACAGCAAACTTACCGTCATACGCTGTCTTAAGACAAGATTTGAACCCAATTACCCAGAGTAGCAAAGCTAATTCACTAATGAACTGTTGTAAGCTAGATTCCAACAGGGACGTCCATCATGTACACACAGAAAACACTGGGCCAAATATATCCTTAGAGTAACCTCAGCAGTTACACCAGAGAAGAGCGTGGACCCACCTTTCTCTTGCAACAGAGATAGCAACGCACAGCATTTTTCCACACACAACACTTTATAAGATCAATACACAATCTCCGTATATGGCTTGCTTCATCCAGCACTGAAATGCAGACAGCTCTGGTATGGGACATAGCACCTTCATAACAGCATGCAGAAATGCTGTACTACATCACAGAGCAAGAGGACAAGAAGAACATAATGACTAGCTGAAAGAGCAGGGGGACTCTACGTTTGGAAGAATATGATTGTACAAGTTGGAACTGGCCGAGTCAGTAGGGCTAACATGCTTGCAAAAAATGCCCTGGGGATTGTAGAAGTGTAGGACTGGAAGGGACCTTGAGAGGTCATCTTGTCCAGTTCCCTGCACTCAAGGCAGGACTATGTAATAACTAGACCATTCCTGATGAGTGTTTAATCCTTAGGATCTTTATTTACAACAGGTAACTAGGCCCTCAGTTTTATCTGCCAGCTAAAAGATATCGGGTGGAATCTTGGCCCCACTGAAGTCAATGATAAAACTCCCAGTGACTTCAACAGAGCCAGAATTTCATCCTTTGGCTCTAAGAGTGCAATACTCTTTACCTCCCCAAAGAAGCGCTGACTTGATAATAGACGAAGTCTACCTACAAGGGCTAGAATTTTCCAACCTGGGAGCTTAAAGTAAGCTCCTAAATTACCGTATTTGGGCATCTAAAATTTGTCTGATTTTCAGGGCTGCTCAGCACCCAGAAACCCCACTGGAGTAAATGGGACCTGCAGGTGCTCAGCACCTTTAGAAACATCACCATGTATATGGTCATTTGGAAGCCTCACTTTAGCCACCGAGGTTTGCAAATTCCTGGCCCAAATCACCAGTGCTATGTCATATGGGCCCTAATTCTGGAAAGTATTTACACGTGCCTAGATAACACTTGGTCCGGTCTTGAGTGCAGGGGACTAGACTAGATGACCCCTCAAGGTCCCTTCCAGTCCTACTATTCTATGACTAGGGATAGATTTAGGCTCTTGTTTAAGAGCTTCCCTGAATCAGGGCCATAGGTAGCTTTGGAGTCCTTCCCTGCAAAAAGCTATCCAGTCAGAGCCTACAAGAGGTAACAATGTTATAAGGCATGGCTAGAACCGTGCACGAAAACCGTCCTCCATCAGTAGTATAGTGTGTGGCTTAGAGAAAAAGAATCTTTCAGAATTGTGTTGTAGAAATGGATGCCTGTAGATAAACATCAACAGCAAAACTAGTTGCTGCCGTGAAAATGAACTGTCTTTTGCCGTGCTAAGATACACCCGGGTTTATTCAAGGATCGGAATGACTTCATTCCAAACCTGAGCCATTTGGGATCTTGCCTTGGTACAGAACATGGCGAACAGCACAGCAGGATTCCTAGCAAAATGCTGAACCGAAGTCGTCGGGCTGAGCTCACAGAGTAATCTTTCAAAGCCAGTGGGGAATGCTCAGGTCTGGGGGCTGGAACAGTGCCAAAGAGAAGATCCAGGCTATTGTACAGGCAGGGGGACTATCCTCCAATTATAAACTAGGATACAGATATTAGCTGACATGTGGAAAACACCAGACGCTCAGTTAGGTCATTCACCAGATTCACATTGATCAGGAGCAAGAAAACGGCTTCTTTGCTTTCAGGAATGATCGTGCTGGTTGTTAAGCCTTGTAAATTTTGGCTTTGCTGAAGGTCCTCGTATCTTTGAAGTGCGCTGGTGGGTCAGGCAAAAGAAATGAGGGCCAGGTGTGCAGAACCTTCAGATGTCCAGGGCAGGAGCAGGGGAGGGAGACAGAAAGAAGCCTCCAAGCAAGGCATCATCACAGGGATTTTTGTCTCTCTTGCTGGGCACAGTAAGAAGGTGCCTTGATGCGGAAGTTATTTTTCCCCCCCCAGAGGAAGAAGCAATGCGAGTGTCTCTCCCATCCCCCTCCAACCAGCGTACCTCATATCTAGGGTGACCAGATCACCACACTAAAATATCAGGACACACTGGGGTGTCATCAGCTCTGCACACAGTCCACCCCCGCTCCTCCCTGACTCCACCCTCCACTCTGCCCCAGGTCCTGCCCCCTCCCTGCTCACCTCCCCCGGCTCCCTTCCTCATCCCCTGGCCTGCTGTTGGCTTGCTGCGTCCCTCCTCAGTCCCCCACCCACCACTCGCCTCGCTGCCTGCTTGCTCGCCCGCTGGCCGCTTGCCTCTTCACCTCCCCGGCCCCTCACCCCTATGGCACTGCCTTCTCCTCTGCTGGTTGGGTGCTCACCCACCCCCTGGCTCTTCCCGCCCCTGCATTGCCCTTGCTCTGGCCCCATTTCACCCCCTTCCCCCAAGTCCCACTTCTGTTTTGCCTCTTCTCCACCTCCCCCCCTGAGCACATCGTGTACCCGCTACTCCCCCTCCCTCCTGGAAAGTGCTAAGCGCCGCCAAACAGCTGTTAGGCGGCAGGAAGTTCTGGAGGGTGGGGAGGAGGGGACACAGTGCACTGAGGGGACAGGGAAGAAGGAGGCGAGGAGGGGGGACCTTGGCTGCAATTTTTCCCCCGGGTGCTCCAGCCCTGGATCACCCACGGGGTCAGCACCTCCCTCCGCTTGCATCCTTATCTGAATATCGGGACAAATGGCATCCTGATCGTACATTGATCAGGACATAGATTTATAGACTCTAGGACTGGAAGGGACCTCGAGAGGTCATCAAGTCCAGTCCCCTGCCCTCATGGCAGGACGAAATACTGTCTAGACCATACCTGATAGAAATTTATCTAACCTACTCTTAAATATCTCCAGAGATGGAGATTCCACAACCTCCCTAGGCAATTTATTCCAGTGTTTAACCACCCTGATAGTTAGGAAATTTTTCCTAATGTCCAACCTAAACCTCCTTTGCTGAAGTTTAAGCCCATTGCTTAACATGGGACATGGGACAAAGGGTTAAATATCGGGACAGTCCCGATTTTATTGGGACATCTGGTCACCCTACTCATATCTCACTGCACAGGATGCCTCTTTGCAGCTTCTGGGTGCCGATCTGGCCCTTGTTGAGGAGCCTAAATGAGAGCTGAGCTTGTTTGAGAAATCTGGCCGGAGTTGTGAGTTTGGAGCACTTAGAAACATGCCCCCACCTGCGTGATATCTCTGCCTGAAACAAACCACAATGGGGAGTTTTGTGACAGTGAGATTTGTCCAGACTTTGTCCAGACAAAGTAACTGCACTATGACCCACCAAATTCATTTCATATCAGCTACAAGAAAGCTATGGCTTTGGGCCATGCCTGGCCAGGTGTGGGCTGGAATGATCATCCTAGAACAGAATGGCTCTGTTTCTCAAACCATCTAGCCCTCCAGAATATTGCCATGTTTGCCTTTATCAGTAATATTGGTATATTTTATTAATTATTATTGTATTTGAAGTCAAGAACCCTCCACATCTTATAACTCTGAATTAATATTAGGCTGCATCATTCATGCTACTTTTGGCATCTGCAGCAAACATGTCTATCAAGGCATTCATTTCCTCCTCCTTTTGAATTCTTTAGTTCTGTAACTTTGAATTAGATTCATAACACGTAACTGCTCACTTGTATTACATCTAGAAGCCCTGCGACAGGGGCGGGGCTTTCCGGTGGTGCAGCCTAGTGGTTATGTCACTGGCTGCCAGCTTTCCCCATCTCCAGCATCCTTTGCCAGCAATCACTGCAACGCTGTGGCGGCCCACCTTTCAGCCAATAGCAACTCAGCCCTCCAGCCAGGTCGCCAGTAGAATTTACTCCCTTACAGGGTGAAGAGTCCAACCAAAAACCTATAGTTCCATGTCCCTATAAAAGAAAGGGTCTTCTGCCCACCTCTAGACCCCCTGTTGGTGTCACTCAGGTCTCACAGCATCTCCATCCTCTCCTTCCTTCCATGGGGGGAGGGTTTATGGCTGGTAGGGGACCCTAAATGTTGAGTTTTTAATAAGTCTTGAAACACTGGGGATGTTGCAGAAGACTGGATGAAAGCTAATGTCGTGCCAATGTTTAAAAAGGATAAACGGGATGACCCGGGTAATAATAGGCCTGACATCAATCCTGGGCCAGATAATGGAGCAGCTGATACAAGACTCTATTAATAAAGAATTACCCCAGAGTACTTCGGGGCTGCCTCCCCAGGCCACTTCCTACCACTTGCTTCCCTGGTCCAAGGTGTGGTCAAGTGCCTTGTCAGTGATCCTCCAGAAGCTAGGGTGAAGGGTTCCTGCTCTTAGGGAAAAGCGAGCTGCTCCTGAACTCTCCTCTCCCAGGGTGGGGTTTGTGTCCCCCACCACTGGCCCCACCGGAGATGAGGACTCCTTGGTGTTAGCTGCTGTACAGACGTGTGGCCACTGCCCTTGGAGAGCTCACGGTCTTGCCAAACCAAGCATGAGAGGGGAAACAGAGATAAAGTGACTTCCTCAAGGTCATGCGCTGAGAGGATCATGAGAACCAGGAATAGAACCCAGGTCTATGCACCAGGCTAGTGTCCTGTTCACTAGAGGATGCTTCTGTTCCTGTTCCTTTCTTTGGCTTCTGGGGTTGGCTCCTCCTTGGAATCTCTTTCTTCCCCAAGGTCAAATGGCTGGAGGATGGGGGAGCTGCCACATGGCTCTGCCCTGCACGGTGCTGGATCCAGGGATTGCTAGGGAGGGGGTGACCTGGTGAGGCTGCACCCCCACAATGCTGCATTCCCTGTTTAAATGAGGATCTGACCACACTGATCTTAGCACACGTCACCTCCAATCTGGATTATGGTAACTCAGAGTGTCTGGGCCTACAGGTGGCTGTAAGGCAGAAGCCCCAGCTCATGTGCAATGTGGCTGCCAGTCTCTTCAGGTCCAGATCCAGCTACATCAGCAGCTGTGTCTCTGTCCATGACCCCTCAAAGCGGCTGTGCTCCTCTGGGCAGAGGCAGCTCATGAAGCAGGCAAGAGCTGGAAAAGAATTGTCCCGTTTGGGAGGGATACAGCTGTGCAACGGGCTTCTAGGTGAGCTGGGCCCAGGCCAGCGTCTGGCCCCCTTCCGGGCATGTTGCTTTTTGACAGAGACATTTCCACTGTGATCAGAGTCTCTCTGTCACTGGACTGGCTGCTAGAGGAGGACACAGAGCCATGCTATAGTAGAGTTCATGCTGTATGGGAGCTACAGGTGCCAATATTCTAATAGCCAGTAGCCGAAACCCTGAGGTCCTGCCCCTGTCCCGCCTCTTCCCACAGGCTCCTCCCCCTTCTCTGCCTCTTCCCCACCCCCTACCAAAATAAAAGAAAAAAGACATCAGGGCTTGTCAAATGGCACGCAGACACAAGCTGAAACCCGGACAGTCCTGGTGAAAACCCTACTGGGAGCAGAGACCAGCAGAAGACACATCAAGCTCACAAAGGATGAATGTGCCATCTGAACTAATTTACCTGTCAAGTGCTACAGCGCTTATGGTGGGGTCTGCTAGAGAAAATTCTAAGACAAACAAAGACGGAGAGAAGTATTCATGGCATTTTTCCGGCAAATAAAGCAGCAGGTCCCTTCTTATAATCTAAAGGCCTGGTCTTCTTATGGAGCATAGCGCTTGCTACCACAAATGGTCCCATTTGCACCAAATTGCCCTTTACATGGCGTAAAATGGGCTCAGCCCAGATTAATTTCTCACATTCCTTCCTGGCCTTTGTTACTGTCACGTGCTTCTGTGCTGTTTGGTTTAATGCTCAGAATCACTAAGACCTCGTCTAATAATATCTACCACTGGCTGAGGTTTCCTGAAAGATAAACCTACGCACAACATGCCTGTGGTGGCTGTATTAGCTGGAAACAATAAAGGATTCCAAGGATCTGAAAGCCACAACTGTAGTCTCTGGCTCTTGAGTAGTGTTATAAAAATCATCCCCTGATGACAGTACATCCAGTACTAGGTCTTGCTTAACTGCACTGTTAATTGAAGCAATTCCAGCCAGGAATCCATGCGGAGAAAGGAATCTCCTTTGATTTAAGGGGCGAGCAGAGAAGCACGCTGCGAGTCCTGTTGGGTCTCACAAGCTGGGCTGGGTCAGGACTTGGAAAGACCTCCGGGCAGGGGGCGGAATGAAGCGGCCACTGGAAGTGGTGATGGTGACTCGGCAGGTGACACTTCCTTTTTGGAGCATTGAACCAGTTCCCCAGGATGGTGCTGGGGGTGCAGTGAGACTCCAGGCACAACCCTGCGTCAGTAGGACAAGCTTCCAAGTCAGTCATAGACTCATAGACTCGTAGGTCAGAAGGGACCAATATGATCATCTAGTCTGATCTCCTGCACAAAGCAGTCCACAGAACCCTACCCATCCACTTTTATAACATCCCCTAACCCATGACTGAGTTATTGAAGTCCTCAAAATTGTGGTTTGAAGACCTCAAGCTGCAGAGGTCTTGGGGGGTTCCCCCAGGAAGGTTGGGGTGACTCAGGTGACTAGGAACCCCTAAAAATCTGGTTAGGTGCGCATATCAGATCCCAAGCTGGGTATAATCTTGGGAAGGGTCCAGTTCAACATCAGATTTTGAACGTAGTCCAGATTTGCAGACACGTTTACACAGGTCCATTAAAAGTCCGTCATCAGCACAGCAGGGCCCGGGTAAGCATGCTCCCCTGCTTGGCCTAGCTCTGCATGTCCAGGAACAGCCACCGGTCGCTGCGCCCCTGAGTCCTGGGTGCCAGAGGCTCCAGCATGCCCGCCCTATGTGCCGGCCGCGCTCCTTGAGTGCATCTGCCACCAACGGGACTCAGGGCGGCGCCTTGCGGCCGAGCGAGCATCCTGGCCGCCAGTGCCCAAGGCTACCCTGCGGACCGTGGCCACTCCTGGGAATCGCAGCAGCATCCTGGACCCCCACACCTGAACCTGTGCCGCACCAACTCCCTGCCTCAGTCCAGATATACCCTCCCTCACCTAAACTTTCCTCCTGGAGACTCCCCCTTCCCAATACCTTGCCCATCTGAGCCCCCTCTGCATCCCGAACCCATTAATCCACCCCACTCGGCTCACACCCTGCGCTGGAGCCTAGACCTCCCAGCCCCGCCCTGGCCCTCCTGCTGCCCACCCCTCTCCTGTGCCCACCCAAGCTTCCCCCCACCAGAGTCTTCACCCCGCCCCTACCCCACCCCACCTCAATTCTCCGCCCCAGACCAGACCCTCTTCCCGCAGACCTACCCCAGGGTGGCGATCAATCAGCCAGAGCCCTCACCCCAACTCCTCCACCCCAATCCCAACCCCTCCAAGCCCGTGCAGTGAGTGACGTGGGTGGGGGGGAGCGAGCACATAGTGGGGGATAGAGCAAGGGGGCAGCGTCCTCACGAGGCGGGCAGAGGTGTTCGGTTGTGAGCTTTAAGAACAGTCTACCAACAATGGCCGCGGCACCAGGCACCCGCCGAGCAATCTATGTGCGCCCACGTACTGGGCCAGTGGACACACCACCGAAATCCACGAAAAGCGGCCACCAAGAGACGTCGCACCAAATGCAGCTGATTCGGCGACTTCGGCGCGAATCTCTTTTGTACGCTGCTTTTCGCGGCCATTTGGTGGATGCTTGTCCGCTGCCTGGTCCCTCGGGGCTCACATTTCCGCACCGCCACCCGGAAAAAGGTTGGGACCACTGGTTAAATTTCCATGCTTCTGAGCTTTCTCCTGGACCACAGTACAACTTCAACTATCCCTCTCATCCCTGAGACCCTGCCCTGGCCAGGCTGGACTCTTAAGAGCACCGGGAACTCAGGCCATTTGTTGGGTAGCCCTCAGGCCCTCCACTGCCCTGGCGGTTGTGCCCTGTGGCTGACAACACAGGCCCGGGCTGCTCCTAAATCCCTTTGATCTGCCATACCTCACAGAGGGTTGTGAGAAGAGTTGATCAAAAATTGGGTGAGAAGTTCCCTGTGTATTTTTCCAGGCAAATTGTCCCTTCTGTTTCTCCCAGGAAATTTGGAACAAAATGAACCATGAATTCTTTCCTTTAAACGGTTAAAAAAAAAAAGATTGAATGGATTTGTTTCCCTTCCCTTTCCAGTCTCTAGATTGCTTCAAATTAGCACAATTTGGAAGGCACAGGAGTGCTGGGGGACCCCATCCTTTCAAGTTGAAAAAGCATTGAGGGGGGTTTCTAAACAACATTCCAAACATTGAAATTTCTTCAAAACCCACCAAAGTTTTCAGTGAAATGTCATTTTGACAAACCTATTTTACAGCGGAATCACCCGTTCGTCGAAAATGTTGACTGGCTCTATCATGTATCTTAAGAGCCTGCATCATCCTGTTGAGATCGTCAGGCAAAGGCCTGCATAAGTGAGAAGTTTTGTACCTTCTCTCTCTCTTTAGTTTAGTTTTACCGGTTCTTCCCTCCCAAATGCCTTCTATTGCCATTGCTACACAAGGAGTGAAATCCCCCCATTGCAGGGGATCAGCACAATAAAATCTCACACTCTTCACATTCCTCCTCAGAGAAGTTAGGCTTTCTGGATCTCCCTTTATAATTAGCTTGAGATGGAGATCATTTGCACTAAACACTTCCAATATTTGGGTAGCCAGTGATCTCAGTTCGGGTCCCCGATTACACCGGATGGGACCGTATGGTAATAGTGTTTGATCTCTCTTCTTTTCTTATCCATCAATCATTCTATCTGCTAGCTTCCTAATCAAGGTGGACGTTAGGCAAGGGGTTGTTCTTTATTATCCGTGGCTGCTTTGCTACTGATCATCACACGTCCTCTCTACGACTCAATCTAATTAAGTTCTCATGATCTTGCTTCCGCCGTACCGCTTTCATCGAGAAGCCTATAACGCTGTTGCAGTGAAGCACCAGTGTTCTGCAAATTATGCCCACGAATACTTTATTGGACAACTTTATCCTCCTTTTCTGCTTGGTTGGCTGCACTTCAGTCTCGGTGTTCACAGAATAATTGTATTGGAAATAGCAGACTTAAACTCATCAGCAGTCAATTTATATTAATTGATGTTTGAGTCCATCAAGACTAGAAGTAGAGATGGTACGTTTGCTGAGCATTTACGAGGAATATCCAGGATTCTTTGCACTGAGACACAGTTCAGGATCTGTAACCTATGTCTACCTTATTGAGCTCTGGGTCCAGAACCTGACCCCTACAGGCAGACTTGGAGCAGCAGATGCGTTCCATAAGCTGATCAGCATTCAAATCCTAGTGTAAAGAGATGACACTAGTGAAAATCTCACGTTTTGCAATCTGGCTCCCTTGCGGCATTGCAACCTCTTGGCCATGGTCGACAGACAAACACCCCTCATGCTGTGCTCCTCAAACTTCTCCATGTGAAGGGCTGCATGACCGGGCCAAGTGGCCTGCTCACGATATTTGTGGATTTGCCGGATCTGAGCCAACTGGGATTCTCTCCTCCATGCTGTTGACCATCATCAACCGTGGTTGCTCCGCAGCCAAGGGTCCTTAGTAGATTACACAGTTGATGACTGATATTCTGCCTAGATGAGTCTCTGCTATGTTACCTTTTACTATCCCTTCTCTATAAATTATATTTTGTATCACAGCAAGGTCGTGGAGGCCCCATCCGTATCAGGCCCTGTTGTGCTGATGAGCGGTTACAACCATCGCCAGAGATTGATCTCTGGCTCCAAATCTGAAATCGATAAGAAGGATTAATTAATGATGTCTATACTGACTCTGCATCTTAATCTATCAAATGCTTTGCAAGGCGGACAGGATCACAATCCCATTTCAACAGATGGGAAACTGAGGAACTGAGCATGGGAATGACTTCCCAGACCCCAGTGCAGACCATGGACTTAGCACCCATCTCTCCTGAGTCCCCAGCTGGTGCTTGCATAGACAATGTTGCTTTCCCCCTTAGTTCCTCATTTCGTTTGAGCACAAGAGAGGTAAAGGCCAGCTCCTTCATGTGTTTCAGGCTCCTAAATCTCCATTATTTCAGGAGGGCTTCAAACTATGAGGAATTGGCCTAAGTGACACCCAAGTCTGTCACAGATCTGGGAAATCCACCCCGTGCTTAGCACAGAACAACTTTCCCCTCCTTGCTATCTTATAGTGCAGAGTCCAGCGCTTGATTCCTAGTAACCTGGAGGTTCATAAGGTTTTGAGATGCACGATCTCTGTTCCAACCAGGCTGGACTTTGAGATGAGCATCTGGCATGAGCAGAGAGAGAAACCCTGTCGCAGGGAAACAGTTCAGCTCAAGTCTAGATGCATGTTTCAGGGAGCAGTTCAGACAGGGAGAAGAGGAGACACAATCTTGTCTCCCTCCTCTGCAACTGGAAACACTACCACAGAGGACTTCAACCAGCCTGCAACCCCTCCCAGCACTGAAGATGGGATGAGGGTGGGAGAGGCTGGTGATTGTCTACATCACCGGAGCCGGATATCCACCCTGTCTCTTCTCACTCTCCACAGACCCACATGCAACTTGGCAAAATCTCTCGCCCTTCTCGACTCAGTTTCCCCAGTGGGGGGAATACTCGCTATTCTCAATGGGGGCTGGGATAGGCTTGTAAGGCACTTGGTGATCTCGATGAACAAGTATGCAGGCACAACTTGCTACAGAGCTGGCTATACACCTTTTCTCTGACATGCAGAATCTTTGAGGGCTGAAAATGCAACTCTTTGTCTCACAAATCAGTTTGTGCTGCCAGTTCCAAGACCAAGCGGTGGTCAGCTGCCATTCGAAACAGCTTTCCCAGGAACTGCTAAATCCTGGAACTATTAGAGCTTGCAGATCCTTCAGCTCTGATGCTGCTAGGATATGGTCGCATTAGGGGAAGCCAGCGGTCTGGTCTCCATGTTCTTCCCGTCTCACACCCTGTCTAAGTTCTCTAAAAAAGAGCTTTCCTTAATATCAGTCACTGCCAATGGCACCCCCCGCTGCCCCATCATCTTAGCGGCAGTGTGACCTATGTTCTACTTCAGCACTTTTCATCTAAAGTACTTCTCCGATACTACAGTAATGATGTATTGTTACCTCAAATATACCAATCCACACAGCAAAGCTGTCTTAACTGTGAGCAGCATCAGTTTAACTACATGGGGTTCGGTCGCACAAGATTCATGTGTGGACTCAGGTTGAAATTGGACGTCCCTGGGGTTCAGAGCTCGTAATATCCCAGCATCCGACGGCTTGTACTCTGGAGATGCGTTAGTGGCAAACAGACCCTGTTGGGGACCAGAATGTACTGATTTTACAGAGAGTGTCCCAATATTTGGGCTTTTTTACTATGGTTCCTATTACCCCCTACCCTCATCTCGATTTTATCACACTTCTCTTCATGGTCACCTAACCCGCATCCAGTCCATCTGGCTTCGCTGTGCTTCCACCAGCCCATGAATCTTGATACTAATTTCATGAAGACCCTTAGCTCTCACTGTGGATCCCAAAGCGCCTTGCAAAGGATGAGGCAAGTATCATTATCGCTGCTATTCCAGGGAAGAACTGAGCATTGGAAGATGGGTGTGCCTTCCCAAGATACGCTGAGCAAGTCATCGACAGGTGCGGAAGAAACCAGTCAGTTTAACTCTCATTCCAACTGTCATCGCTCCGGGGAGCGTGATTGCTAGCTCCAGATTGGGGTTCCTCAATACACCGCTGTGCTTACCCGTGTTCCATAGGATCTTGTGTATGTAACCACCAGTCTGAAGTCCAGCCATGTTTAGCCCTGGACTGCTCCCATCTGCGTATAGAGCTATGTTCAGAGGTCAGCTGAGCCCAGCGACTCCGGCAGCCGCACAGACACTGCAGCGGCACAGTGCCAGCAAACCGACTGTAACAGGGGGTCTTCCAGGGGAGAGTAAGGGGAGACTTAAGCGGGATGCAAGAAAGACGAACCAACAGCCCTAAGGAGGGTGGCATATGGTTCTCCCCAGAGCCAGTGCTGTTGAGGTGTCTTTGTGGTGCTGTGTGTGGCGTGGACTGCCAGGCACAGAGTGAAGGCCATGAGTGACATTTGTAGCCAGCCGTGAATACCACTGAGGATACTCGATGGGAACTTGGCATGTACATCGTCTGGAGGGTGCACCTGAAAGGATTATGCTGCATAAGGGCCGCCTGATAGAGCTGTGGAAGAAAGATAAGAGGATGGAGATGCGATGGAAACTCTGGCTGAGTTTAGAGGGGG